>NC_041024.1:3409371-3709371 GCF_900634625.1 Parambassis ranga | reverse complement strand
TATAAAACTACAGGTGTCATCATTTGAAAAGCTGCACACGTTTAAAACAGACATCTTCTACTCGAAGCACAATATTTAAGCATTAATTACTGTTAAGTCTTTCAAAGTCTCTCCTCACCTTGATGCATGTGTGCTTCTGAATATTACTGGTTCATCTTAGATGTATCTCCCTTAGAGTTAAGATGACAGACAGTGTTCACACTTCCACAGACCTGGCGCTATGTTCAAAGGCTCCCTAAAGGAGCTGGTCAGTAAGGATCTTCGTCCCCTGCACTGCTGGCATGGAAATAATCAGCTTCAAGATCAGAAGGCCCCTCTCATCTCCTGTTTGGTCAGTGGACGGGACTAACCTAATCATCTTTGATCCTCCGTAGTGCACCTTTTTTTATTTTCTCTGTGACACACTCATCATATCACAGCCTGATAAGCAGCAGCTCACCATTTACATTAAAATTAGTCTACCAGCACCTTCATTTTCAATATTATCATGTCAAGTCAATTTTATGTGAAGCTGCTTGCGGCATAACAGAAATCTCTAGGACCCTTAAAATGTGGTTTCACAGGAGACATTTTGACATGTCACAGTGTGAACAGATAATGATTAGGACTGAATTTCAATTATTTGCAGTCAGAAGTTGCCGTTTGTTGATGGTTGGAGCCAAAACAAAAGAGAAATCCAAAGCGTTTAGAGTCTACACCTACATGTCACGCCCCGGAGAAGACTCCTGCTGTAACACGTGGGAGTCAGCCATGCTTGAATATATTTTTTACTTCATGCAAACCTTACAGCCATGATTTTTTGGAACATCTGTTATCATACCAACTACTCACTGATGAAGGCATGAAATGTTTGAGTAGTTGCAGCTTAGACTTGATAAAAAAATAAGTGCAATATTGTTAGCTTTGAGTTAAAGCTGCTGTTAAGCAGCCAAGTACCTTGAGACTTGCAAACAAAGCTCAAGAGCTTTGAGTGCTGTAATGTTCCTATAAGCAATGTGAGCCAATACAAAGTGGCCCAAGTTTGACCTGTAGTAGACACTCACTCATTCAGCATGCATTTGAATGATGCACTTTTCTTCTGGATTCTTTGCCTCCTTGTATGGGAAATGCTCGAGTAATTACTTTCATTCTTGAGCCCGTTTGCCCTTTTTTCAATTGCTGCACCTCTATTGGTTCCTATATGTGTGACTGCTCCCATTACTCTGCTGTTTCACCCTGGTCAGGTAGCGTGTAGGAAGCCTGTGAGCTGGGAGCAGCTGCCCACAAATCTGTATAGAGGGGGTCAGTAGTGAGAGCCTAAAGCAGACAGGCTGTCGAGTGTTTTATTTCTTCAGATAAGCGACATGCAGTCGTTCACATGGTTTTATTCTCTCTTGGCTTCCCAACAGGATGTTGTAACAGCTTCTATCAAGGAATGAACCCTGTAGTATACTTGACCTGTGATGCATTATTACCATGCAGATCTGTTTCTTGGTTCACTGACAGTGTGACAGTAATACTACAAAAGAGCTTCTTTCTTCATTAACTCCCATTCATCCTGAAAGTCAAGTAGGATAAGCTGGAAATTACACAAACCTTTATCCCCCACTCACCATCAGGGAATAGACGATGTTTTGGGCTGGAATAGAAAAGCTAAAGGCAATTCTACCTCAGACAAGCCTCTTACAGCGCTTCAGAGGAGGCACAATGAGAGATTTTAGGAGATTTTCTTACCAAATCACTTAGGTAATAACCAGTGGCTACAGTACAAATACAAAGTTACAGTGCCACTGCGATTTTGTTTTTTTGTTTTTTTCGACTCAAGCTTTTCATCTGAGGAGTTTTGTTTTTCAAAGTGCTTCCCATAGGTTTCTTTGAAGGAATGCTTCAAGCCTTGGTGTTGATGGAAAACTATGGCTTCCACAGGCCTCTTTGTTTGCATCCCCAGGCTTTTACAGTTTGGAGAATAGAGAGATACAGATCAATATGTCATTGTGCCATTTCTTTCTGGAGTATAAATAATAACTCTGCTTTCAGCTACAATCAAACAAAAGAATGGAATAAACAGATGAATGGAACGATAAAGGGCTGCGCACGATGTTCCACTGTGATCAGTCCCAATTTTATATAATCGTCGGGCCATGCTAAGCTATAGCTTGAAGCAGCCCAGGAGCATAAACACACGGCAACCTCGGTCCTCCTTACTACTACCCTCTGACTGTCTCATATTTTGCATAAAGCTGTTATTATTAAATTTAAATGAGGGAGGCTGCTGCAGAGCAGCAGGACTGTGACCTTCTGAATACATTTGTAGAACGCAAATTTGAGTATCCTGTGACAGATCTGCCTCCGTCTGTCACCTCTCCTTCCAGCAGACACTGTATAAACACATAGTCTGGCAGTCTTCACCACAATCGCTTTCACCATTTCCTTTTCATGGAGGCTGCCCATTATAAAGCAGCATCTTTATTCAAGATGGATCTTATTTCAGAAAATGCTTTAATTGTAACACCCTCCATGTTTTTTTTTCTGGCTGCATTTCTCCTTTCTGGGCCATCACAAATAAAGTGTTATATGCAAGGAGTGTCCTGATTTGGCTGTAAATAAAAATGGACTATAATTAGAACCTTATATCAAAACTGAACTGCTGGTGTCCGTACAGACAGAGGCTTCACATGAAGGTGACATTATTGCTCCTGTATCAGGCTGTTACACATTGCAGTGGACTCTGGATCAGAGGGAGCCACTCTCTCACAACATGAGGCCACATGTGGCTTTCATTTCAACCTAATGGTTTGTGTCTCCTTTGAATTTTCCCCCACTAATATTGTTGGTTGTCACTTCTGCTAACATGTAATTTGTCAGTTTCATTTGAGCCGGGGGAAAATAATAATAATAAAAAAAACTTAAACTCTACTACGGAAACATTATATGGGCTTTGATGATACCCATTTGATCGTAAATTGGCTATTTTTCAGCATTCTGTAGACTGTTACATCACAGAATAATAAACACATGGACAGAATGGAACAAAGCACTGTGGAAAAGAATGTGATTGTGTCAAGCTGTTTGTTTTGTTGGGGCTGAAATATGGGCATTTTAGATTTCTGTTTACTATTGTGCCATGCTGGAGAATGGTATAATAAATGAGGTCTCTCTTTCAACCTTTTATTCTACTGAGAATATGCAGAGAAGTGTGTTTGTGGTTGAATAAGACTCATTTTAATAATAATATCTGCTAGTAACTTTATCCTAAACAAAGATTTGCTTTTTTTATTTTACTTTTTTTTTTTAAGCATTGGTCAGTCCCATTCTTTCCTCAACCGAAGTGCTTCTCACGTCTAAAACCTCATCAAAGACAAAACCCCGGTCTCTGGAGTCAAAATGTTGCATTTTTTGTGTCCGCCCACCATCTCCTCTCTGATCACCTCCCTGCGAGTCTGGCGTGGTAGATAAATGCAGTGCTCCACTCACTCAATAAAACATTGCCTCTGAAGATAATCCGGCCAGCTATTACTTTTGCCAGTACAAAGACAATTTGAAAATGACTGGTGTAATTTCTGAGAGGGCGGCGACATTCTTTGTCAGAGTGAAGTGAGTCTGTATACTACACTCTGTCTTATTAGTATTTCTCATTTCAAGTGTACTGTGTCTGTAATAGGTGCACAGGCTGACTTCATGTGGAAGTCTTGGATGCTGCAGAATCCGAACCAAAAACAGATCAGAGATTTCCGCTTCAACACCAGGGGATAGTTTTATATGTGCTAGCCTGAACAATACAGAGGGCATGGAGGCTACTGTGTGTACCTTGCTTACAGGTACAGTCTGCCCTCATTTCCAGTGGCTCTGTGTGCCATTAGACCGCCATCAGTCATATATAAATAGCAATATAATTTTACATTCCCATTCTGATATGTATCTCTCATATTAATGCCTTAAATGTTTATCAATATTCAATACCGATGCCTTCAGTTGAAACATTAAAGCTGCTGTCATCGATATTTTTACATTTGTATGTAGAAGGGTTGTTCATGGTGATTATACCACCGAGCTCTTCCTGACTGCCGATGTTGTTCGGTTTCACAGCCATCAAGTTCACTGTGGTGTTGAGTCTTTCATCAGTGTGGTTTAAAGCTGCAGCAGGCAGCTGTTTTTCAGCTCTGATAAACCAACTGCACCCTCCTTGCTCAGCTAGGAGTGGCCCATATGGCAAAAAAAAGAAGAAAAACAAATTAAATCTCACTCCGTTTCAGTCTTAATTTCAATGTAATTTTTTCCCCCTCAAGACAAAAATATGATTGGAAACAACTGTTCTTTCTTTACACTAAGTGCATTTCTCCAGAGGGGTAAATGTACACAGCCATCAAAAGGGAAAGCAGCGGTTTAAATGGCAGCAAATGGGAGCAGTGCTACCTCTGCAAAATACCTCCGGCTGGGAGGTCCAAGCTAGGGATTGATTGTTTTCTAACTTGGTGGACCGCGTGGTTTACTACTTAAAATCCATCAGAGAGGTCTGTCGTATGTGGTCTTGTTGGCAGGGCTTCACAGAGCTAAAACTACAGTATCTCAGTAAAATGAACCCCTGTCTCAGTGTTGAAGTCTATGGCACCATCTCCCTGCTGACCCCCTAATGCAGACGACTATAACCATCCTGCGTCCAGATGATGTCAGGCTGTGCCCCCCTCACATGTGTCCGTATGGCCATCTGACAGGAGCATGTGTCATTTTAAGAATAGGTCATTATTGACTAAATGTGGCATTAATTATAGCATACTGTTGGTGCCTCCTCCACCTACTGTCTTCTTTATTTACAGTATATAACTATGGACAGAACTTCCACAAAGTCTGTAGGTTTCTGATGCTCTGGCGGCTGCCGTGTTCACATTGTCACAGTCCCACTGAACTCCAAAAACAGGCAAAGATATGGAACACTAGTGGGCTTCATGTCTCAGCTCTTGAGGGGTCACTTGGCCTCATCATATAGAAAGTTAGCTACCTAATGTTAATAAATTCCTCCCATTCAGCTACGTTTTTCATGCTGAGTTCAGTTTTTCACAACTATTTCCATTTCACCGAAGTAACAACATTGCTCATCTTTGGCCTTATTTCAATGTAATCTGCTCATCTGCTCCTGCTGCCATTAATCAAATGTGTTTGACTGGTGGAGTTAACAGGTGCAGGTGCCTCTGAACAAACAGCAACAGCTGATGTTACTGTCATGACTCCAGAGCATCCTTTCATGCTGCCAGCATTAGTGGCTAAACAAGAATTTCAAAGTGAATCACGCTAATTCTACGTATTAACTTGACCCTTAAACCAGCAGCAGCATATGAGGGAGAGACAAATGTGGTTGAACATAAAGCAGACGTTGCCAGCTAATTAGCGAAATATTCAGGAGTTAAAGACCGAAACAAAGCTGAAATGATGACACATATGCCACATATTTCTGAAAAAATGATTGCAGATTGAATAAAATGCATGGTGATACATAAATATTTAACACAAATCAGCATCTTATATAATCAAATTAATATTCATTGTATGGAAAATACAATGTGCTGGAAAGGCCACATACACACACGCTCACTAAAATGCTAAGAACTGTACAATTCAAAGCGACACCGATAACATGTAACGTATATTGCGGACAAACGCTTTGCCCGGTAACAGCAGCAGCTTCATTTACTCACTTCCTCACCAGCTATAGTCAGAAATTGAAGCCTTGCTCACTTTTACCCCCTCACTAAAATTTGTGTTGACTACTTTGGAGCTGCAGACGTGCACACACGCTGGCACGCATAAACACCTAACCCCCACCAGCCAAAAGAAGAGATTCAAATCAACCAGCATAACCTGATTACAGGGACCCAATTAAAAGCTTTTTGTCTAGCTCATAAAACCTTGACACCAAAAACAGACCCTTCACTCAGAGACGGTCGGGGGTCTGTGGCTTGCAGAGGTTGTTACTGCACTGTCACAAACAGAGAGGCTCCTCATAAGCTGCCTGCCTGCCTGCTGGAGCGTCGAAGCCCTGATTATGAAGATGCTAATAGAAATTAAAGTATGAGATATTGTTCATTTGTATTGCATAAATAATCACACAAAGTCCCCTCATCTCCTCCCACCAGACACACACACACCCCATCCCCCACACCCGCCCTCTCCATCAACACTACCTCCATCCATCTAATGTAACCTGTGGCAAATCAAACACCTGCATAGGACCCCTCTTTGCCACTGGAAATGACCAACAGCATGAGAAATGCTGCTGAGAATGTGTGAGCGTCAGCACAGATGAGTTTATTGGCATTTGAAAGGAACATGAATGTGTAATGAGGAGAATGGGAAGCAACAACAAGCCACACAAAACACTTGGGGAGAAACACAGAACAGACACTCTGAGCTTCACACCTTCAGCTGTGATAGAAAAGGCAGGACTTTATAGTGTCTCTGCGAGGATGCATGCAAACACACACACAACTGTGTGTTTCTCACACACACATACACACACACACGCACGGCACAGATAATATCTAAGCTTCATACTGTATATTCAGATGATACATGGACACATGATCTGTGTGTGTTCCATCAGAACAAACCCAGATTGCAGAGCACCACAGCAAAATGAAACCCATCTGGATGACAAAGCACAAATAAGACGTGGAGCTGTCCTCTGTGTGAATAATTCTCCTCCTTTACATCTCTGATACAGTTTTATTCCTGACATTAATTTGCTCCCCGGCGATCCCCTGGCCCCACCACTGCACCATAATAAATCTGATCCAATGACTCAGTGTTCAAAGCCCACCATAGAGACAGAGTACTTACCAGGACTGTCATGCAGAGAATTCTAATTCAGGCTGCTCCATGTTGCCAAGGAAATTCAAAATGCCTCCGAAAGCATGGAGACAGGGATGCAGGACTCAAAGCAGGCTGGATTCAAATGGGAAAGAGGGGGATATATGCAGAGACGAGAATCCCTTGTCTGAGGGGCATTTGAGAAATGCCTTCGTCCTCTCCAGATGCGCTAAATCCGGCAGCACTGATAGGCTGACATGTAAACACACAGGCGGCTCTGCTGGCTCACACACGCTCACATACATGCTGCACCTAGCAGAGACAGAGAGGAAGAGGGAGGGGCAGCTGATGAGAGAGGTGGAAGGAGGAGCTGCAGTGCACTGGGAAAATGAGAGGCACAGAGCACAGGCAGCAAGGGGAGTTAAAAAGAAATGGAGAGAAATGTTCTCTGATTGCACTGGCAGCGTCGTCGTTTGATTTTTGTTTACTGTACTTATTTATGGAAGGATTGGAATTATCTGGTTAGCAGGAATATAGGCTAATGTGTGAGAGGGGAAAACAATCTGGAGTTGTGGGGACAGGAAAGGAGGTTAGAGATGGAGAAGAAGTGAAGTGAGCCTGAATTATGAAGGGGAGGAGCACAAGCTACAGGGATACAGAGCAATTCAACTGCAATTTCTGCAGTATGCAAAACTTCGCTGATAATGACGGGCAACTTAAGACGGCAGAGGAAAGGGATGGATAAGTACTTTTCAAAGATTTCTCACCTGAGTCGAGGATTAGCGTCACCCACAGTGCAAAGTGAAGTAATCATCAGACAAACTCACCTTTGGTGTGAGTGAAAAGTGAGATGGGGGGTTGGGGGGGCGGGTGAGAAGCAGTGGCTTAACCATGCTAATGAGTATATGGGGCTGGCACATGCATGCATGCTGGCAGTGCCAGGGAGGCTCCACAGTCAGGGAGTGTTTACGGAAGATTAGAGGGCTGAGGATTTACTGGAGTGGTGGTGGACATGAAGGGCGCCTGGCCACTGAATGGATCCAGTGTCAAATGCTGCACGTGTTAGAACCGGACCTCCACAGTATATGTTGTGTTTATGTATTTGATTGTTAATATCAAAGACTTGCAGTTTCATTCTAAGTAATTGCATCATTTTGTTGTGGGGGGGGGAAGCGTGCTGTTTACCTTCCACAAGAAAGTACACCCTACACTAAATCTGTTAGACAAACAGCAGTACACAGCGCTGAAGACGGCCGACGGCGGCATCTCTGCTGTACAATAAAACATACAGAGCGGAGAGAATTATTCAGACAGCTGGAAAAGGTGACACACTCCTGGACCAATACAACATAAAATAAATTTATGGCTCATTTTGCCAACTAGAAGCTAATCTAAAAGAAATGAGTTATGCCCTGTATAAAACCAGATGGAAGGCAGTGCTGAGGAAATTTGGTTGAGTCTAAGAACCATCCAACATCAGGTTCATCAGATTTTTTTTCTTTTTTTTTGGAGTTGTGAATGGTGCCGTGCCACTATGGCCTCTTAAATAAAGATTGGACAGCTGATTCATGGTGTCTGCATTTGCATTCGGTGGTGCCATGAATCCACATCTCTTAGCAGCACCATGTGACTCACAGCTTATTGACTGGGTTTGAATATGCTTGTGTTAAGATGCAATAGTATTCAATCTCAGCAAGATAGAAATGTGGAATTAGAGGGGCCACAACAAGAGCTATATGCTTAAAATGATGCTATAGATTCTACAGCAGAGGTGTTTTTGGAGATGGGCTACCATCCAGCCCGTTTATCCAATTGAAAAGTTTCACATAACAAGAGCTATTAGTGTCTGCTTAGGCTCTTCTGGTAAGACCTTTCTGAGGCAGGTGGAGCTACCAGTGGTCAATCGGTTAGGAGTCGGAGCCATGGTGCAGCCTTTAAACCAATAGTTGATCAGATACTGCCATATTTTAGGGGGTATTGCTCAGATGTTGTCCTGGTTAGCTGAAATGTAGATTCAAATTTTATGTTACAAAAAGGACGGGCTGAACAACCTGCTGACTGATGGCTGTATCAGGTTGTTCTTGTTGTGGCCAACAGAGGGAGCTGGCAACGCACTATAGTGGCTGTAATCACTCTTCCTGTAGGACTAATTACATGGTTGGCTCAAGCACTGTGCAAAAGTCTTTTAGAGGTATTATACAATTTTAAATAATCGATAAAAACACATGAAACCACATTTTTCACAAAGTTTGCATCCAGCTCAATGTGTCATTTTTAGTTTGTATGCAAATAAACACTATTACACTGAGGAGGAGAACCAACCTATGTGTTTGGCAAAATAATGCTACAGCACGGCGGGTAATAAGTTTGGCTTCGGCTGCTAGAGGGGTGCTTGTTGCCAAATAATGAGCAGGATCCTTTTTAACCCTAGACACACTTTTTTTTTTCACAACCTGTGTAGTAACACTGCTGTGCTTGTAAGCTTGTAAACAGCTGCGCCTGAGCTTTTGAGGTGCTGTGAGGTGCTGTGATGGGGTATGTAAAACAGTTGACTTATCTGCAAAAATTCCACTGTGCAACAACAAAATGATACAATGTTTTTTTTTATATAAATAAGGGAATCGCTGAGCCAAATCTGAAATACATGCAAATTGCCTCCAGCTGTGCACAATTCAAATGTTCAATTGAATACACATTTTCTACTTTTAAGAGGAGCTGTTTATCATAAACATTTAAAGCATTTAAAGTTGTGCCCACAACATCTGTGTGGACTTTTTTTTGTTGTCAGTCTGCTTGTAGCTCTGTGCCATATGTGGAGGTGAACACATGCATTACTTGCAGTGCATTACAGAAGCATGATCGGTCGAGTGGTTAACTCTATGGCACTAGACACTGTGATGCTACAACCTGGAGGGCTCCTTCGCTCTCTCTCGTCCAATCACGAGTCAGCTGCCTCCCCCCTGAGATAAACAACTGAAGGATACACTCCCCTTCTTTCTTTATCTGCTCTCATTTCAAGAGAAATGATTACATTTCAAAGCAGGAGGTGTTAGGGAGGCAGGTACATTTACGTAAGGCAATTTTCTCTTGAGTTCCTCAATTCTGCCCTGTGACTGCTGACATCACTTTATACCATTGACTGCAAATGGGTCAATGTGAAATATTTTAGCCTATATTCACACCAGACTGCACTTCACATGACTAAAAAAACAGTGTCATGAGACATGGCCACTGACAGCTCACATGGTGTTTTAAGGATAGATTTTTCCATTAATCCTGATCTGTGAAGATTTAGCACCACACTCTGCTGTTTGTGTCTTTTCAGACATAGAACATGTGGCAGTGTGGTCCCTAAAATATAAGAAGCTTCCCCCCTCGGGTAAGCATCTGCAGGAAAACATCCCACATCCCAATCAGCGCGAGTGGTCAGCTGTAAAAAGGCTTTTGCTGCCTGCACTCAGCACAACACGCGGACCCCGAAACGCCTTCAGAGTCATTTTGACTCTTTTATGTCAGGTTCAATCATGATGATGATAATGATGATGATGATGAGGAGGAGGAGGTAGGCCATGAGTTAAAAGCAGAGCCTCAGAGAGCAAGAAGTTAAATGTAAGAACACATGAGGAGTGTCTCTGTGCAGCTCTGAATCTGAATGTATTGTTTTTGTCAGGGAGAGTAAAAGGAAAGCTAGATGCATATTATTATGCACGATGCATGCAAAATATCAATAAGAAATACACTCACATACACACAGTAGGAGGTTTATTTACATCTAATGTTGGCTGCAGAAACAGAGTCTGAAAAACATCAAAGAATGTTTCTCCAGCTTTAATGAGAGCAAGTAGGAGTTTGTCATCGTTCGCCTTCCTGTCTGCATCATGATGACCCCTAAGATCCATTAAACAGAAGAATCTGGACTAAGCTTGGACTCCCTCTTACCTTTGCAAAAGTTTGTTAGATCTTATTCTTTTAGTTGAGGATATTTAAATCTATAAAGAATATTATATCTGAAAACACAGCTTCACAATCAAACAGCAAACATGTTCATATCCACAAACGGATTTCTCTACAAATTAATTGGCTTATACAAAGCAAGTTGTGACAAATGGTCTGTATTTATGTAGCACTTTTCTACTTATTGGAGTGCCTTAGTTTCTTGCCCAAGGACACATCAGCATGCAGCCATGGTGGGAGGCTGAACTGCCAACCTGAGGGTTAGTGGGCAGCTGCTCCTCCGCCTGAGCCACAGTCGCTCCTATATCAACCGTATAAAGGGAAAAAATATATATTTGCAGCTTGTTGCTAATCAGTTGCTGCATGTGGCATATAATTAATGACTCGGAGCAACCTTTATTTGATAATAGAGACCTCCACTGGAGATTATATAAGAAATCCACGTGTTATATATTACAGGCTGTGTACAGTGTTGTCACATTTTCTTATGTTTTCACATTTTCTTGTCACATTTACGTCAAGAAGTCGACGTTTTTTTTCAATGAGCTGGCTAATTAGGTGGAATCCAGGAGAACTGCTTGTGAACAAAGAGAAGACAATCACTCACATGTCCTAACACTTGGGTGCAGAGCTGTAAAGTAGGTGAGCAGCAGCGGCAGCAGCAGCAGTGTGAGTCAGAAGGAGGGGAGAAGAAATCAATGTTCAATCTGTGTAAAATGTTCATTACAGAACACTTACTGAGACTCGCTCACAACACCGGTGCAGCTTCTTTTGTTGTGGCTGATTTGTCAGTGTCAAAGTAAAAGATAAGAAACACAAGGACCCCCCCACCCCCCACCCCCACAGGACTCGGTGTCAGTATTCAGGTAAAGAAACAGCAGCAGATATGATGCTTAATTATTCCATTTTTGACAGATGGTGACTGAGAATGTGTGAAGAATGGCAACGATGCAGCAGGATAAAAAAGACGACGGGTGACTGGCAGTCAGATATGCACCAAGTAATGAGGCTAATGTTGTTTCAGTGTTTAATTAACTGTATCTGAAAGGCAGTCACAGACAGTCGTGGTTATTAAAATGTGCACTTCATCACTGAAGTGTAAAGGTGTAAATGAACTTCAGCACTCCTGTTGTATGAAGGCAGCCGGACGTCTTCTACTTCTGACAGTTTGTCTGCATAAATAGAGATATTTATCTCAGCTGACCTGTCAGATTTATATTTGACGAGTTGTCTCAAAGACCAGCAGCATAAACGTTTCATTAGCTGGCGGGGGGGGGGGGGGGGGGGGTTGGGGGGTGGCGGCTGATGGCTAACATGATATTATTTGGATGGAGAAGTTCTCAGGTGGAGGTTATGAACATTCATCTTACTCACAGCGGACCTTACAGGAGCAATTTCCCACGATTCTCACCACTGAGCTTTATCATTACAATTCATCAGCATTGTAAAATCTGCTGTGACTCAATGAGAAACTACAAGCACGGCCGCAGTTTAATGTAATTTATTCACAAGATCCTCATTTGGTGTTACAATCAATGGGTGTGTACATTATCATAAACAGCAATTAGCTGTGAGTCAGAGCTGTATTTATTCTAATTATGAACATTTTTTTGTACTAATTTAAAAAACACCATGTTTCTTTAATTGGAAATACATTCAAAAGGTCAGTTTATCTTAAGAAGTAATGAGCTCTTGTCTTCCATCAAAAACTTATAGAAGAGCTCCACCTTGTGGATCAGCACTGCAATAACAATCCAGTCATGATTCCCTGCATATTTTAGAGTCTGTTTATTATGCAGCTGCCAAAAGCTTGAAGCCAAACAGAAAGAGAGCCACTACACACCAGATAAAGGACGTTATTTCCTACATTTCCTCCTTACAGCGTACATTTGCATGGCTATTATGCTACTTGGTACATTAATTACACATAAAGGACACTCAGACGAAGAAGAATCCCCAGATGTTTGCGTGTTTCACTAGAAACAATCACACCATCTGCACCATCAGCCGGACACGAAAACAAAAACCACTTCACACTGCTAATAATATCACACGCAGCTGAGACATTTTTACAGAGACACGTGCAGTTTGATTCAGTGAATAAGCCCCAGAGCAGCAAAAAAAAACCAAAACGGTTCCTCTGGTGTGATACTGACTACACTGGGAGCATGTCAAAGAACAGCCTATGCACACGCTACTTGAGCATGACATATCTGCTGAAGATGTTTTTTTTTTTCTTCATTTTCTGCTGCTGCAGTGAGGCATTGTGAGGAAGAACACCTGTCCCCAGCATTACAGAGAATGCCAGTGAGCACAGATGTGATTGTGTTCAAAGTGTGTATAATTGTGTGAGCCGTGAACCGTGACCACTTCCCTTGTCTCGCAGCCATGCACCATTGCCTGTGACCTTGCCTTACATTAGAACCTAATCTGAAGAAGTGTAGTTTCAATTATTTCACTCTCTAGTAAAATTAGAATCGCAGTGTATTATGTTTGGTCCGAGTTTTGTTTCCTCAGCCAGATGAGTCAAAATTTAATGCATAAAATAAATCTATTAAAATGTATTATTATGATATTTCAACATATTGATAGGGAGTATTTTGTGTGATACAATTCCTGCAAATTTAACGTCTATGCAGTTTCTGCATGCTTTTAATTTGAAGGGTTTGCTGTAGAAATAAACAAGTGGAAAGCAGAGATGCATAAGCAGAGCCTAGTCTACCTGCTGTAGCAGCAGTGGTGGAGGAAGTACTGAAGCTTGGTAAAAGTACAAATACCCAGCAAAATCTATACTTAAGTAAAAGCAGAAATACTATGTCAACAATCCTACTTAAGTTAAAGTCTTAAGTACTTACTTTTAGATGTACTTAAAAGTATTAAAAGTAAAAGTACTCAGTAAGTAATATACTATTGATTTCCATTGCAAAGAATATCTGAACAGGTTAAAATAATCAAAGAAAACCGCCGAACTAATTGGTTGCTATCGGATTGTAAAGAGAAGTTACACTAATTAAAAAAAAAAGTGCATCAGAATGAAATCTCCTACCCTACCTTTAAAATTAAAATTGACAATGTGTAGTTAATTTACATTTTAAGTACAGACATCTTTGAAATGTACCCAGAAGCAGCAATAGACAGGTCTGTGTGTCATGAGGCAGGCTGTGGGCATCAAGTGAACAGAGAGGCTGCTGATAACAAACAGGCATTCAGCATTTTTACTGTGTCAGTGTTCCTGCTGTAGATTCACGTTATGATTCATGTTAATCAGACATTAATGGATGGACCTGTGTTAGCAGACAGCAGCTAACTAGTTAGCTAACTGAGCCAGAGCACCGGCATCATGACTGAGGCTCATTATAGAAACACCACCTCCATGCAGAGTCTGACCTCACATCAGTCCAGCACTGTGTTCATCAAATGTAACAAGTAACTACAAACACTGTAGAAATGTAGTGGAGGAGAAAGTACAGGTAACAGCTGCAACATGTAATGGAGTCAAAGTATAAAGTATGCACTATTATTTTTACTCAAGTAAAGTATTAATACATAAACATTTACTTAAGTACAGTAACGAAGGACAAATACTTAGTTACTTTCCACCACTGTGTAGCAATAACAACCAGAACTGTAGTACTGCTGCTCACTAAGTGTTGTAATATACAGCTGCTGCTTTGTTTTTATTTTCTTCCTACTTTTATTGTGTTGTGCTGCTGTGGCCTTAAGGCAAACTCCAGTCGACCTTAGACTGTGATTATTAGATTATTAGTTTAATATTGCAGGCTTATTAGCCTGACTGCTTGGGTTTAGACAGTGAGAATATGTGTTGGAGTTTATGGATTGGGTATTTTTCTATGTTTTGATGTAACTGCTAAGTGCTGTATGGGGATGATTTTAGTCTCATTAGGCAGTTCTGAGCTCTAAATCAATCCCATCACAGCATATTGTTTATTTACATCATGTCAGCCTGTCGGTAAATATTAAGAGCCTCTGGTGAAATGGGATGTTTTGAATTGATGTGCTGAACCCTGCTTCTCTTTGCTCCAAACCCTCCCACTGAGTTGTTGGAATAAGGGAATGGTGTGTTTTTCAGACCCCTGTAGAATCTATAGGGGCCTTATATCACCATGAGGGAAGGGACGTGGTGCGAACGTGTCCTGGAGAACTGAAATGTCCTGAGTATTAGCATGTTGTTCTGGAAAATGAGTTTGACGTTGTCGTCTTTTTGCTGAGAGCAAATTGTCAGATTTCTGCACCAGCTGACAGCTGAAATTATGTTCAGGGAACAGATGAAGTTAGAGCAGCAGGGTGAGCGAATCCAGGCTGAGACACTTTGAACGCCCCACCACGTCCGAGACGTTTCAGTGAAGACATGAGCGGAAAAAGAAAAAAAAAAGTCGGATAAAGTTGCTGTGGAAATGTAGCCAGATAACCACAACATGTGAATGAATCGATCTTTCAGTGCATTAGTAACTGTTGGCTGGTAAAGAGCGTTACTTTTAAACACGATTAAACATTTAATGCTTCACCACTTGTGGGATTATGTTATTAAGATAAGATAAGATAAGATAAGATAAGATAAGATAAGATAAGATAAGATAAGATAAGATAAAACTTTATTAATCCCGAAGGAAATTCTTGTGCCAGAGGTATCAAGTTACATTAAATGCAGTTAAGTACAGAGTATAAGAGTATAAGTGTCACTATGATCCAAAATAAGAGTATAGTACGCAGTATGAGCACAATATATGATACATGGATACAAATATGGAGATGTAAGGTGCTAAGTAAACATAAATATAGACAAGTGGAGGGAATGATAGTGATGCCTGACATGATCATCTAGCGCTTCTCCCTACAGAAAGGGGAGGAGTTATACAGTGTGATGGCCACTGGCAGGAAGGACCTCCTGTGGCGTTCTGTGCTGCTCCTCGGTAGTCTCAGTCTACCGCTGAATGTGCTCCTGTAGGACAGCAGTGTGTCGTGCAGGGGGTGAGACGTGTTGTTACGAATACTGAGGAGTTTCCTCAGTATCCTCCTCTCTGTCACCTCCACCACAGACTCCAGCTCCACTCCCAGCACCGAGCCAGCCTTCCTAATGAGCTTGTTGAGTCTGTAAAACATCTGCAGCATGGTCTGGCAGACGTTAAAGGATTTGAGTCTCCTCAGTAGATACGCTTGTTAGCTTTTTTGCCTTCAAATCTGTCAGGTTTGCGATGTCAATTGTGTGTGTGAGAGTGCGCACTCACTGTTTAGTTTATTTTTAGAGAATGACTTCAATAAAAGGGAACTCTGAGTGCAGAGTACAGCACTCCTTTTGCATGTGGCCATTGTTTCCTAAATAAAAGTAAGGACTTGTGGTCAGAGTAATTATTGTGGGTAACCTCCTTCACAGGTAACCTCTGTCTGTGTCTTTGTATTAGTAATGATTCTCTTCCTCTTTTTATCTAAGGGGGATCAACACAAGATAAACTGGTTACTAAAATAACCAACTTCCAACTGGCAAAGCACATGTATTAGCAGTGACATTTCCTTGTTGTGTTTTTGCTTCTGTAGGTGTTTCTGTTCTTAAACTGTATTGTTAGTTCCTGTTTGAAATGGCGACCTTTTGCTCTAATTTCTTTAGTCATGCACTTTTGGCAGGTTATTTTATGACCTGTGCCAAAATGTTTAGCTTCCTATGAAAATCAGTCAGTCTTTACAAATATTTCCCACATCAAATCAACTTTGTCACAAACACAGTTGTACATAGTGAAATGTTAAATGAAATAATAATCTCAACACAATGTTTGCTACTACGGTCACTACCAGGGTCCATATTATCAGCCCCTTTAAGAACTACTTTGTTTAAACATGGTACAAAGCACTGTTATACAATGATACTATGTAATACTAAGATTGTTAATGCCTACAAAGAATGATATACAGGGGTGTGAGAGGTGTTACCAAGAAGTCCAAAGAGAGTCAAGACTAGTAAGAGATGAGTCTAAAGAGCCGAGAACTGCAGCCAAGATGCAAGTGAAGGATTTAGCTGAGTCTGGATCTAAAGTGTCAGAGAACAGTCACTACAGTCCTGCACAGGAATGGACTAAAGACCAGGGTTTATGTAGGAGACCATTAAATCTGCTTGAGCTTGAAAGATTCACCAAAGAAGAACAGGCACCGCACTGATATCAAACATAAAGGATATGCAATTAAGTATCAGCACCAGCTCATCATTCTGACTTTATTTTTAATGTTTTTGGAAATAATTTTGTTCCTGTGTGCGAGGTAAAATTACACAAGTTTCCAGATAAAAAACGGAAAAGTTGTTAAAGTGCGTTTGCTCTATTAGACAGAATGTGGGAAACAATTTAAAACGAATGACATTTTCACAGGGGGCTGATCATTTTGTCTCCAGCTGGGCACCCCATTCTAAGCCAAATAACTTTGTCTGTCTCACTTGCTTCATCTCGCGTCTTCATGTGATAACAGACTGGCTACGTCCACAGTCCTGTATGTTTCTCTCAGAGGACCCTCATAGTCTATGATATGAGCCACTGTCGTACCAACTATTTATAGCAAAGACAATGACCTGCAAAGATACTCACAGCAGGCTTTGTACCATACTGTTAGGGTGTCTCTAAAATGGCCCATCTTCCTCTAACCGTTAAATGACCGTTCGTAATAATAGTAGTAGTAGATAGTAATCGGTCATCTAATGATTCCCATTAGTCTCCTCGACAGTGTGATCATAGTTTGAATAGGGCAAGATTACAGTTCTATCCTCCACCCAAGGCATCAGTACCCCGACAGGAATTATAAGTGAGTGGATATCAAATGTTTGTGACACTTTGAGAGATTAATGGAAATTGGAAAAATAATAAAATTAGGAGATGAGTGTTGGGTTTCAACAGATTAAACGGGCAAATAATGCAGCTTTTTATGCATTGTTTGTTTTATTAGTCGTTGATCGGCAGCCGTGGATGCAGTCGCAATATAAAGGCTTTAGCAAAATAATCCAAGAATTGCATTCATTTGTATTGAAATGCCATCACTTCATTACCATACAAATCTGCTCCTGAAGATGCAGACCATATACAGTTAGGCTGTCGCACATGATGCTATGCATAAAGAAGTACCCGTTAAGTTGTTTGCAGTCATGCTAGGTACTCAGTGTTGCTTTATGCTAAAGGCTAACAGCATCATTACTGCTTATAACCACACTTGGTTGAGAATGGGCCCTGATGCCTGTCACCCTCTGATGACAGGCATCTTTTCTGATGATCGACTGGAGTCGTTTTTAAGTGCTAGAATAAAACCAATATACAGTGAGGACTTCTGTGTAAATGCAAACCATCTATCTATGAATCTAGGAATCTAGGTACATCATCCTCCTCATCCTCCACATCCTCCTGTGCATTTGAGCATAGCTTTCCAAATGTGTTCAGTAGCATGAAAACACCCCCCAAACATACAACCAGTGTCATATGGGTCTGTCCTCCTCAGCAAGAAGGAGTCCTGTAACAGATGGCACAACAGACTCCTTCCCAAAACCCCGATCACAACATCCTGGACTCAGACTGGGATCAAACAAAAAGCCAAGACATGTCGAGACAGCCAAAACCCACAGAAAGACACTGGGAAGTTCTCCAGTGAGCTCCCTCCAAAATACCTCGTGCAGGTTTTGTAGTTGTTGCTCCAGTTTCTAAAGCATCCCGACCTGTCTATTAGACAAGAAAACAGGATTTCTAATGGTCTGGTTGTAGGAAAGGGCACCTCACACACACTGCTTGTCTATGAGCTGGAAAGAGATTCAACAAAGTTGAGTGTGTTGATGAAGAGGGCAGGACTGCTGACTTCTTCTGTCCTGTCTGCTTAGCTGGAACAAAGGGCTTTTGTAATGGCTCATCACTCCTGGAAGAGGTATGGTAAAGTAAAGCTCACAAACCGCCATCAGTATCTGAACTGAATTACATGACAACCGCTTCGGGCTATTTCTCTCCCCGACATCAGCAAATGGGCCTGTTTCAGAGAGCCCTGGCGGGGACCTGCCTGTGCTTTGGAACAGTTCAGTTATGCGGGACCCTGGAGGGCCGAGCCCAAATTTACTCGGACCTGTCACAGCCACACAGCGGCAGGTTGTCAGGACAGCCAGAGCCATGCTGCTGTGTCCTCCACATTCCTTTAATAAGAATTCTTCCCTCTGGCACGACACCCACAGCAATCACAGAGGGTGAGAAGAACACAGTCTTTCCATGATAGGAATCTCGACTCTGTGTTGACTCTTTCAACCTTATTTCCTCTGAAGGCTTGATTATAATTAGCGGTTGTGTTATTACATACTTCATAAGAAATAGTCCACATTTCACGTCTATCACCCAGCTCACCACGCACAGCAGGCATGTGAGAGAACAGCCTCTTATAAAGAAAGACATATATGTCTTTACCTTTATTGTCTGTTGGGTTATTATTTGAAGTGACCCACAGAGGAGTGGGTTAACCAGCACCATAAGCTGCATGCTGATGAGCTATTATTATAGACAGTATAGATAGAATGTAAACAATACCTGTAAATGTGCAGTCGCAGAGAAAGCAGAAGCATAGCTGAGAGTTTATTAAAGATTATTCTGGTCCCTTTTTTTCCCTCTGCAGACTCCAGGTCCAGCAGAGCGTTATAGTTCACTTAAATGTCAGTAAGCATATTGCATCATCCATCCATCCATCTGGTCCTCCTTTGCATGGATGCTATCCCAGCTCACATCAGGGGAGATGCAGGGTAGAATCTGGACACTGTTACGGATTTAACAGTTCAATAACCACCATGCATACTTAAAGACACATTTCAGGCATGTAGAAACTGTTCACAATTTTAATTTAGAACAATCTGCTGTAAGGATCTGCAGTGACAGGTCTGAATAGAATGAACATTTCTCTTCCACAGTGCTATTGATGCATCAACCTGCAGGTGGCATTTTAATGCCATCATTTGTCCAGATGGGGGAGTCGAAGTGTGGTCATTGATCATATTTTATGGACTCCTCTGATATTTTGAAATGGATTTGATAATTATCTGCAAAGAAAACTGTGCTGGTAGTATCAGCTGCAGACATAAGAGGCATGGAATTTAAAAAAAAAATGGTCAAAAAATGAATGAAGAATATAACAACAGTTCTGGAAATTCATATTTTATAGAGCAGCTGCAGCTAGTGGTCATTTCAGCTCCCAGATCTCATGTGAATGCTGTATTGGAGTTCAAGTCACATACAAACTCTGCTTTGCCTTTAGAGGAAAAAATAAAAAAAGTTATTCAGGAGTGAACCGTCTCAGTCCCAGCGGCATTTGTTTCTGTCAGTTTGTCTCTAAAGAAATCTTCCAGTCGACAAAGTCTGTGTTCCCTCTGTGGCAACAGGATCTGACAAAAACTATCACCGGTTAAAATCACTGCAGCATATTAACTGGGTTCTGCTGGTTAGAACTGCTGGCTCCCATCGGCCGAGCCTTTTATCTTTCCCTACCGGCAGCACAGCTGCACTTTGTCAGTCTTTATCATTTTGTCATGCAGTGCAGCTGCCTCGGAGATGTGCGGATAAACCTGCATGTTTGTGTCCTCCTGGCCTGCGCCGGGGCTGACTGACTGGAGGCCAAGTGTTTATGTTGCAGCCTGAGCTCTTCCTGCAGTTATTCATGTGAAGCCCATATTAATTGTGCATGTACATCCTGCAGACGGCAGCTGTGGGGTTACATTTTTTAAACCCCTCTTTACCCTTATGCATTATATGTCAGCATCTCTGTAAACAAACTGTTGCTGTATGGTTGTCTGCTTTAATATTGATACATCACAACCAGGTTAGTGGCTCAATGAGGATCAATGGGGATGACTGGAACTGTTGCAAAATATGCATGCAGTGTTTATATTACAAGGTGGATTATTAATAGGTAGGATGTGTAAAAATAATTATTCAATGTCTTTTTAAGGGCCACAGTTGACACGAGGAGGGCACGTGTCCTTGGCTGTGTATCCGACATTACAGCAGTGTGCTGTTAATTCTGCTGTGAGCAGCATTTTGTTCATCCAGGTCATGCAGCAGCTGTGTAACAGAGGTAACAGAGGCAACATTGTAAGGTCTTAAGGATGCCTGACTTCTTATTTGAGAGGAGTGGGGGAACAAAAACAAGCGAGACAGAACTACAATTACAACATGAAGATTTTAGGAATGCTTCTTTCTTTTTAAAGTGTGTTTTGTAGCTTTTTTTGTAATTTAAATGTTTGTGACTGTGGTCAGTTTAAATGTTACTTGCAGTTCACACTTTGACCTGTAGGTGGTAGTAAAAATCCACCAGTGAGTGTACAAAGCAGCTCGCTTCTGAATTATGAGGATTGTTAATCCTTCCACCTCAAACAATTCAGTTGGTATTCTTGTAGTACTTCAGTGTTCCCTCCCCTCTAGAGTAGTGTGTTAAATACACCTACCCATGTGATAGCACTGCAGGCTGAAGATACCACAGCAATTACTTGGAGAGAATGAAAAGTTCGGTTACTTTTTGTTTTTTTGCTCGTACAATAGTTCTGCCATGAGGGACATCTCATTTCAGTGCAGAGTAGCTGTTCGAATCAATATTGTATGCATTCACAAATTCAATTCCTCCCAATTTTTCATCCATCTAATTTATATTTTTCACTCTGACAAATGAGAAAGTGCCTGTTGTTTCTACATTTTGCAACTAAGTCTGTTGTCATATGCAAACTGGAAAGGTGAAGGATACGTAAGGATTACACAAAAACACAAAAACATCTTACTGTGTTTTGATCAAGGTAAACATTTCAATGCATTCAGGTAAACAGTCACTAAGAAGCTTTGTACATGTGGAATATGAGAGCTGCCTTTTGCCCCTCTCCTTTATTTCCACCCACCCTGACCTGTGTATTTATGCTTTCCATGAGCCCACCTGGGAACAAGGGGCTATGTGATGTAAATGTTAATGTCAGTGAGTGTCTGTGGAGTGTTTTTTGTTTCAACTGTCTGCAGGAGCACCAGCTATGCACACACACGAAGCAAAAACTAGTGAGAGTCTGTAAAGAGGTCCAGTTTAAATGAAAAGAAGCAAATGTTCAAGGAAAGGTGGGCATATTTTTTTGAGCGATGCAAAATTTAATTCAGACTTTTTGTGCAGAAAAAAGGTTAAAATCCTTGTGCAGGTATCAAGCACGCGTTTCAGAACAAGGGATTTGATGACGAGTAATTCTATAGAGCCCTATATAGTCTGGTGTGTGTCCTGTGGGTTCATCCTTTAAAGGCCAGAGGCTATACTCCAGAGAGAGAGAGAGAGGGAGAGAGATGGTAACATGGTGGAAATCAGTTCCAGAAATGGTCAAGTAATGGTCCAAAAACCAATCGAACACAGAACACAAATTGAACATAAAACCTGGAGGTGACCACGGCATAGCAAAGCTGCTGACATTACAGGAACCAGAAATCTATATGTTTATAGATCTGGAAATGAACAGATTCATCGCCCAGGGCGATGGCACATACTGTACTGCAGCAATCAAAAGAGGCAATGAATGTGCTACTTTCAAGGCTGAGAAATGTGGCAATTTTATACATGACACCGAACCCAAATAATATAAACACTGACTTCTTTATGTGTAATACACTCTTGTTGGTATTGACATTGTCGAAGTGCGTTTATGTTGTTGACCTCTGAGTGTTTATTGCACGTCTCACATAAACTGTCAATCTGACCTTCTAGTAGATTGGTACGCTGTACTGTCTTACATGTGCAGGACTGCTGTATAAGATCTATATTAGCCATCCCAGTCTCCTCCTACACTCATGAAAAACTCCCACACACACACACACAAGTGAGATGCAGGGTTTGTTTTTCTCTGCCCTGCTTATGAAATATCACTCACATCGTCTTCGTTTAGTCTCCAACCTACACTCCTAAAAATGAGATGCGTGTAAAGTTGCTGATGTAGGTCTTCCTCTGATGTTAGATACTCTGAGTAACAGTATCAACTACCGCTCTAAAATGTAAAGTATAATCAGCACGTAATTATACTTAATTAACTTAATTAATAATAGTCTTCTTACAGCAGTCACAGGGGTGAATAATTTGTCGAAAATGCTGTTTAGCAGTTTTTTGCCCTGCACTCAGAGGATGCAGGGTAAGTAGCTCACTGGCGAACAGATTCACAATAAACTGAGGCTCAATCCCCCACAAATGCTTCCCTCCGGAGGCAGCATCGCCACGGTTTAAGGCCAAGGCTCTGCTCTGCCGGGTCCTGCTGGAACATTACAACAATGCATTTGAGTGAACAAAGCCGGGCTGAGGGGTTTCCTTGTTGCTTTTTAATTGTGTATGATATTGATTGTGTACATCCTGTTATAATAGTCGGGCTAATCCATGGCTGTTTTGTCACTAAACATAACTAAACGCCCTGCTGTCTTAGTGCTTCTAGTTGGTGTCCTGGCATCTGACTGCACTTTCATGTTGGTGTCCTGCCAGTTTAGCAGCTTTAAAAGTGGGTGGGTGTCCTGGCTGTGTGTAGCTGCCCTGCAGTTATAAGCAGTGATGTGATGGGATTGTTGTCTCAGTTAAAACGGGCTGATCAAATTTCCTCTGGGTTTAATGTGAATATCACCGTCAGTTTTTTCATTCATAAGGTTGAAGTGAGGCGACTGGACTTGTAGAGGTTTCTTGGAGACGAGTCGCTGCAGCTCCAAGCAACTTCATCAGTTCTTCATCACCATCATTTAGTTTAATGATGTCTAATGATGAAATGGTTCAAGCAAAGTAAAGAATTCTGTGCAGTATGATCGTGAAAATTTAGCAATATGGTGTGTGCAAAACTCAGTTTTAGCTTCACAGCCAATCAGACGCCCTGTGTGCTCTAACTGTGTCCTTATAGAGGTCTATGCGTCACAGACTGCCCACGTAGCCTGATAAAGCTTGTTAAACAGAATGATATAGTCTATGTAAGACTTTCTGTTCCCTAGCCACGTCCCATTGAGGTTTAGTCAAAAGCAGCCCATCCTCACAACAAAAAAAAATATTTCTGTCCTTGAATATGCAACATATGTTCTGTAGCTGCATCTCTACGTATTCTTTTGGGGCATGGTAGACATATATCTGTATATATGTATATTCTAAGACAAACAATGATCTTTACATAACTTATGCTGCTTTTTAATGGCTAGAGCTAGAGCAGTTAGTGTCAGGGAGATGCAAACCCAGCAGTCTTAAGTGAAGGTCCACCTGTACCACCATGCTACCTCCTAATGCAGGCTTTCATGCTAATCAGGTCTGATTATTGGATGACATTGGGCAGTATTAAGGATACAATATGTCATGTCTGTCTGTGTTCCATGGGTTTATGCATAGTGTTTGTGCCCAAGATGCATTATAAAGTAGAGTGTAGTAGTGTTTACATTATTTTATATATATATATATTTTTATCTGAACAGCTTCCCTTTTATGCTGCTTGATATTATTGGTATCTCAGCCTTGGATTCTGAAGTCGGTTTTAAACAATGGATGCATTTTGTGGAGGTGACGAAAGAGTTCCTGTGGTGTCTTTGAAGTCATCCATGGGTCAGTGCTCTCTGCTTTTTGTGTGCCAGGGGAAGTCTTCATGTGTTAAGTAGTGGATTTATTGCTCACTTTGTGTTCGTTACCTTCTTTTCTTGTTGCCTTTTATATTCATTGCACATTGCTCCTTCTCTTTCTTTTCATTTCTCTGCTGAAGCACACTGAAATGAACAGTGATATTTCTTAAAAAGGATAAAAACCCCTGACTATTAAATTGCTGTGGTTGCTGCATTGTGTTACATCTAGTTTTGCTTGTTTGTGGAGGGTCCCTAAAAAAGGAATAAGAATAAGAAGAAGTTGTGGTCAAGCTGTTGCTATGGTGACAGAATTGAGTGATTATTGAGTAGGACGTGGTATAAGGTGCCAAGAAACTAATGTCAGAATACATTGATTAACTGTTCATGGATAATTACTCAATAATGCAAACATCAGGTAGACTGCACCATTACGATACCACCTAAACCAACATATGGTGTCCACTTACTTTTGGAACATATTTATCAAACTGAAACACACTGAAAATGTACACAGAAAATAAAATCTAAAAACCAAGTTGTTGGAGGCTAAACAACAACCTTGGGTTTGTTTTTCTTACACCCTCAAGCGTCAATAAAATCAATTAAAGCTATTTTAAATCTAATTAAAACACACCTGCCTGTAACCTCAGCCTCTTTTTATCCATCATAAATAATGCACACCAAAGTAAACAGCTCAAACTTCACACTAACTTTTCACTCTGCTCTCTGGTGTTTCTGTCTGTAGCTCCTCTGCTGGTGCTGGATTTGACTGACATTTGTTTGCAGTTCTTTTTCTTCTTTTTTTTTATTTCTATGAGTAACTAACTACCACCCAAAATTAGCCGTGTGGGGATCTGTGTTTACGTATAGATTAAAGCTGTTCTCCCAGTATCTCGGCTCATTTGTTCGTAACATATGTTGACAAACTAAACACTGCAGACATGATGTTCAGAGCCTATTTCAGCACCAGTTCTGTGAAAGCACATTTCCATACTCCTGCACTGAGAGAACCAGGCAGCTGACAAGGAACTGCCTTAAGCTTCAGCCTTTCTGCCAGACTTTCCTCTCTCTTTTTGTTTTCTCTTTCCTTTTCAACACAAGACATTGAATGGCACTGTGGATGTTGAGAATGGAAATTTATGCAAGAGAATGCTTGATTTTTTTCCCTTCCCTCTTCTATTGCAACCCTTTCTGTAAACATACATAATAGACTATGGAGATTTCCGTACTTGCTAACTTATCTTCTCAAGCTCATTATTCATATGTAGAAGGAGCAGAGGAGGGAAAGGCAGCGTCTTTTGCAGAAAGCAAACAGTCGTCGGTAAAAGCAGGAACAACGCTGACAGACCATTATTTTAGCCAGCACGAAATCAAGATATCTTGATTTCCTCAGGAAACTGTCAGTCAGTATGGCTGTCCTTGGATATGTCATTGAAAGGAGAAGTGGAAACGCTGCCTGTTGAGCTTGTTGTTGCCTCGAGGAAAAGACTGAGGGCTTGTGACCAGAAGGCAATAAGAAAATCCTTCTGGATATGGGGAAATGTGGACAAAAAAAGCTACAGAACCTTTATACCGTGTAATCTGTCATGAACCAATATACAGTACACTGAGTCCTCTTTAAATAACTGACATCCCAACATGACAAGACGATGACCTGACTGATCACCTTTGTACATCAAAAACAACAACAAAACTTTAGACTGGCTACATTTTGCAGCAGCTTTGAAGCAAACAGCTGTGTTTTTCCATTTGCCAATGGATGAATGGTGCATTTACAAAGAAAACAAAAGCAGATCTAAATCTGTAGCACTTTATGCTGGATTCAGCCAAAGAATATTTGGCTTCCGAGGCACAAAGAGAGCATCGTCTTCTATATTCTGACAGCCGGAGTGCAAGCACTGCCTCTTTTTTTGTTGACATTATATAAACCCCAGATGCCTCCTTTGATGGAGTGAGTAACAGCCTCTGTCCGTCCTCAGAACAATAGAGAAACCAGACAAACACTGTGAAATGTTCTACACCGTTCTTATTAGTTTGTCAATGATGAGTCTAAAATCAGTGATTCAGCAACTTCACTTGTGTTAGATCCTCCTTATTGTGCTGCTTAAGTCCAATATTCATCACTTCTTTTGCACAAACCCCAGTAGGATTAAAAAAAAAAACGGAGATATGAACTTTTTATTTCGACCTAATCACCATAATTTAGGGGAAAAAAATGCCTACATAATATCTGTTGCATCACTCCTCGGGTGTTTATGGTGTTTAATGATGAAGGGAAATATGCAGTTATAGGGTAATATTTGTTATGTTACTTACAGAGCTTCACAGCAGTGTTTTTTTAGCTAATAGCATTCTCGGTTGGAATGCTTCGTCTGAAAGCACTCGTTCTGGAATTTGTTGTACTGACAGAAAAATGGAACCTTTTCTGTTTCCTAAACTAGGACTGAAAACATACAATAGGACGTGCCCTAATATCACTGGTGCTTGTGCAAGTCTTCCAAACAAACAAACAAACAAACAAGCTCCGAGCTCACAAAAACATGTTTTCATCGAGGCAGGAATCGGAACATGCAGTCAGCGGTGCTCTGGCTCTGACTTAGTCGAGGCATCTCATTTAGGGAAAAATTTAAATTAAGCAATTGTGAACAAAATATACAAATCAATTGATGTGACATTCAGGCTTAGCTATGGGGATTTATCCAAATGTAATCTTGCATAAATATCAACAATTCATGCTCATTTCATGGTAATTATTCTTCATTATGATAAGGCGCTCAACAGGTTGGCTCGCTGCGGTGGGACTACAAGTTTCGAGCCCATGTGAGACGTGATTGAGACAGATTATGGAGGTCCGCCGAGGACGCGCTCCCCAGTAACCATGGCAAGCTGCGGTCTTGCAGACTCATTACAACTGGTCACTACGGGGTTTCCATGCATGAACTTCTAATTAAACCAAATAAATGGCTGCGAATCTTTGAGTGTAGAAAATGGACTACTACAGAGGTGCAACAGACTCCAACCTCTATTAAACCTGTAATGGAAATCATTCATCATGCCTATGGTGTGTGACCTCCACCTTTTGTATGGACTGCTTAATATTCTACCTGTACTACATGGAACATCCTCTCAGTGCTCAACATTTTGTTCTGTAGCTCTGAAACTTTCACAAGGTTAACCTTAGATTTCAAAGGCAAGCGCGACCTCAGTATTACAAATTTCTGTGTTTCTATCAATATCTAAATATAATTGATACTTCATTTCTCTTCAGGGATCAATTAGGTCCTATCTATTGATGTTCTTTCTGCTTCATATTTTTTGTATTGTGTACCATCATACTGATGTTTTGTTTTCAAACTGCTCATGGTTCAGTTAACCCTTGGGCTTCCACATAGTAGTGATGGGATACATAGGCTTCCTCAGACAAATATGTGAGCCTTGCATCTGTCTTTGGCTCCCTTGGTTCTTCTAGTGTATGACATTCAGTCAACAACCTTTGCTGTTAGCTGCAAGCTAGCTGCTGGCTCTAACTCCCGGAACAGTAGTCCCAGGATTTTTCCACTGCCTTTGGGATTACTGCAGAAAATAAACACAGTTTTTGTCCAGCAAGAGTTTTTTCTAGAATGTTGTGCAATTGTTTTATGATGTTTGAAGAGTAAACACCACCATACATCATTATGTCACTACAAACATCTTGATGAAGTTTGCAGTCTTTTAGCCATTTGTTAGCTGCTGAATTTTTAAACCATTGATAGAACCTCATCTTTATTTCTATCTTCTTTGTGCGGTAGAATGTAACGTGAAAATATTGTGCTAAGAACTGACCTTATTGTGGCCGTCCTAGGACAATAACCTTTACCAATCATTAACTATTAACTCCTCACCTGCACTGTCTTCTCCTGTTCTGTGTTCTCTTATACATGCATCACCCCACATACACCTGTAATCTGATGTCTGTCAATAATCAGTGACCAGAATTGACTGTGACACCCTGATTGATGCTGACAACTTCATATACAGGTGTTTTTTACTATTTCAGGAACTCGCAGGCTGCGCAAGATGGCATGATTGATTACAGCAGTGACCCCAAAAATTGGACCTTTCTGCCTCTCCATTCCATCCTGGATCCATCCGGCACATGAGGTGATGTAATCAATCAATTTCTCTCAGCTTCTTCCTTTGTTCTGCTGGTCCTGCTGTTTTGGTCCAATAAGCTGCTTGTCTTTTGTTTGAAACTCCAACCCCACTTAGAGTGGATCACCCCCGTGTGTTTCTACTGCTAAAAAAGTTCCTTAAAGGGAAAATTCCTGCAGGAGGGGGACCATGCACATGTATGTGGGCTGTAGGTTCCTGCAGTGGAAAAATGCCTTTTGGTAGACAAACCAACAAAATCAATTCTTTTTCAGTTTTTCACATTATAAAAAAAATAGTGTGGAACTTTTTGTTTGTGTTACAAAAAAGAGGCAAAGAGAGAGATTTGAAAATGATAATTCATTATTTTACAATTTCGCCCCAATAGATTTTATTGATTTTTTTTCCCAGTGTATTTTCTAACTAACCTTATCTGTTTTTTTACACAAAGCTTCATTACACTATAGATTTTTTTTTTTTTAGTGAAGTGTGACTTTGCTGTTACCAACCTGAGCTCGCTCTGTTGTTCCTCTAAATGTTCTGCTGTATATCTCCTCCTATCAGAAGTAAACAGAATGAAATGAATGGAGACATGTATTGTTGGGGGAACAACCAGCACCAAACATCGGCACAAAAATGCCTCTCACCAATAGCTGAAGCTACACTGGCGCTGACATCATATCACTCCCACATCTCCCTCTCTTGATTTCAGCCCCACCCGCTCCTTTCCATTACTAAGTCGGTCCATGTCCCTGTGTTATTTAAAGCCAGAGATCCTCCCTCTCGCCGAGCCACTGTGTTGCATCTGTCTGCCTCGCTGCTTGTGTGTCTCGGTGCCTCTCTCTCTCTATCTCTCTCTCTCTCTCTGTGTGTGTGTGTGTGTATGAGAGTGCGCTAAAAAACCCAGGCAGCCAGTGGGAGAGCTAGAGAGCAGGGAGAGAGACACGGGGGAAAGGCAAAAAAGCATCTGAGAAGGCAGAAGGAACGGGAGTGTGAGACAGCTATGAAATTCATCCAAGCTATTTGCTTACTGCTTCTCTGTCCAGCTCTGAGCCTCAACAGCAGGTAAGAGATAAATGACAGAAAATGATTTTTTTTTTCTGTCAGTTTCATCCTGCTAGAGACTCTGAAACAAAAGAGGGGAGAAGGGGGGGAGATAGGTTCAAAGCATACCGGGAGCAATCTTAGATTACTAATCTAAAGGTCTGTTCAGTCCTGCCAAGCCTTAATTTGTCCTGGCAGAGGCTCTCTGTGTGCTAAGCATGTTTAAAGACTTAAAAGGAGGAAGGAAGGGCTTATGTGTTGAACTAGGCTATTATCTTTCTCAGTTCTGTGAAGGCTGAGAGACAGTTGTCCTTTTGTGGTGCTAATTTTGCCTCCTCCGATGCCTCCTGAATAGTGGCGACATTGGGCTTTTTGGGACTTTTCGCTGTCTGCTGATCTGTGAGGGGAGCAAGTTGAAGTCAGGGGCAGAACTGAGAGGAAAAAAAAAGGACAAAGCTACTTGTGTTGCAGTGCCTTAAAAAAGAGCAGGTGTGTTGCTGTGTGTACTTCTCTGCGATACGTGGCTTTAAATAAAGGAAGGAAGAGTGACGGGCAGGACGAATGAATGAAGGGGGAAATGTGTGTGCAGAGTGTGGGGAGTTTTGATGATTAATTAAATCATTGATAAAATCATCCTTCTCCTCTGCCAGTGTCTGACACCAACCACTGCCTTAATGAGAGCTGTGAGAGGAGATCCAGGGCTTTGACTATACCATAGAGACATCACCCGCAGGAGGACATGCATTATAAAACTTGCCTTTCCCTTTTTCTCCTCATTGCCCAAAAAACATTTCAATACTGTTTTTCATGTCTTCCGTGGTGAATTAGTGGGATGCAGTTGCCGGCGAACGCATGCTCAGGCAGAACAAAGGCTGTGAACTCTGTGTTTTTGTTGGTTTTTAACTAAATGGACACATTGCTCTGCTGCTAAACACACAACTGGACCTCGGAATAAATATATTTTTTTCAGACATTTGTAGAGAAATTCAAGGTTATTGCACAACACCAGCGTATTTGTCAATTCCACAGCCTTACACTGATGATGTATGAGTCATATAACTAGGGGCTGTATTGATGTATTAACCTCAAGCATTTACTACTCAGCAAATTAAACACTCACACGACACCTGGAATGTTATCTCCCTTAAAACAAATAACATTCACTGGCAGCAACTTTACAAACTTAAGCTCTAATGCTCCTGTTGTAGTCTGATTTATTAAAATAAGGTTTTTTTTTTACTAGTGTGCCTCTGAGGTGATCTTTTGGGCACTAATTGGATAGGGGAGGCATTTGGCTGGTAATTCGGCAGGTCAGTGCAGATTGTATGCTACCACTTGGGGGTGAAAGTCATGAAAAGTAATTACCAGAGTACACAGATGTAATCAGTGTTTTATTAGATTGTTTGTTCCTAAAGTCTGATTTAAATAATAATGTTAAAGGCAGAGGGCGTTTTTCAAGGCTGTGACCATTACTAACAGGTTCGCATTAATGCATTATCTGTCCATTTTTTACCATTAGAAAAGAAAAAAATCTTAATATGTTGTAATTGGGAATAAAAATGTCAGCAGAGAATTCAAATATTAATCAGCTCACTGTGTCCTCTCCAGCTTTGTCTTCATCTTCCCACATGAATCATTTGTCATTATTATGCAACATCAGAAAGACAAACTGAGATTAGAATTAAACTTTTACCCGTCGTACTGAAAGGTCTTTCCAATATTTTGTCTACAGTGAGCAATAGTCATGACATATTTCTGCTCTGTGGGTCGTCAGGCGACCATGGATTCAAATTTAAAAGACGGCAATAAAGCATCCGCAAGGACACCTAAATGTTATTTTCCTGTTTTGTAAAGATTTGTCATCAAGAAGCATCCACGGATGAATTCAATTAAAGGTCTTTCTGCTGTGCAGGGAAACAAGCTGATCCATAACATCTGCCTGCGCTGTTCCCGCCTCCTGCTGTGGTTGACATGACTACTGTTAGACCTGTCAAATGAATTCTTCTAATGGCCAGCTGTTTTTAGCTGGCACATTACTGCTATACTGTTGTTTGATAGAGCGTGTTTGTGGTGAGGAAGTGTTCAATATTTCACTATTTAAGCTGGTTTTATTATCGCTGACATGCTCAGATTTGTGTTTGGAGATGTGCTTTGACGCTGCTTATGAACCATAAGATATGTCACCAGACAATAACATCACGCTTATTGGTGGATTTTGTCCTTTTTCCTGTGCTGATTGTTTCCTCAAGCACCTGTCGGTTATTTTGTGTTGTTGTCGTGGAGATCTCAGGTCCAAACGGAGCTTTATCATTTGTGACATGCTCATTTTTTTTGTGTGTAACACTGAAGAGAGTGACTGCGAGGTGTATCTGCAGCTGCAAAAAAAAAAAATGAATTGTGACTTGAACTGTCTCATCTTGGCATTGCTCTGCCACGCTTTGCTTGATTCACTATCTCTGTCTCATCAGTGGTGCGTGTGAGAATCCATTTCATATGTTAACTGCAACCTCCTTTGTGTGACCTGATAGAGTCGCCTTAAGGATGGAGGGAAAAAAAATGAATGAAATAAGAGGGCATGTCAATTTTTATGCTAACATAGCAACATTTTTTAAAGCCTGAAGTCGACAGTTAATTCTGCTTTGTAGCTTTAAAATCTAAAAGACCTCTCATACTGCAGATTGTGTTATGAATGCAGAATCCTCAGCAAACTTTGTGAAATTAACCGTTTTATGGTCAGCCCTTACTCACACAGGCACTTGATAAAGAAGTATTTGGCTTTAATGAATTGAGTAGGTTACCAGGGCCACATAATAGGTGGTGCAGGGCCATGTGTCATTGTAGAAATCAATTGATGCTTAGGCAGAACACAAGGCTGCATTGACACTAGTCCCATGAGAGATGGCGGTCCAGCGCCAGGTCAGGGTTTGGAGTGGCTACTACAGTAAGACTGCTTTTCTGCATTTGGCTGCATTTTTTTTTGTCTACTCAGATCAAACAACTTTTTACACTTTCAAATATTCCCTTTCAGAGCATTTCTTGAAACATATTTGACACATTTTCTTGACACTTCCTTTTGATGTCTCTTACCTTAGCAGGCTCTTCTCAGAAATGGTGATGTCTGCTGGGATTTCCACAACATCAAATATTTATGAGTGCTTTGGACAGCAATTAAAAGTTACTGTACAAAGAGAGCCGCATTATGTATTTATGTCCAAGCATGTACACAGCCCTATTGTAAAAGGATGATGTGGCATCAGACATGAAAAGATGTAGCCGGATGAGGATTATATTATCGGCCTTATGCAGTAATTCATTGCTTCAGTTTTGTATGTGTGTTCTCGTCATGGAAACTGTCCTCAAAGATAAAGTAACATCTCATTCTGCCACTGATTTCTCTCTTTTGTGGACTTGGAACCTGAAAAAGTGCTTAAGTGTGTCAATGTTCCCTTTATTCATTCATCAGCACAGCAGACGCTGTCTTTGCCTCAGTCTGTCACATGTTTGCTGAGTTGAAAACATTCCACAGATCATCATTTACATCCAATCAATACTTTCTTACAAGGGACGATGAATAAATCCAATGCGGATGTACAGCAGTGGAGGGAGAAACTCCAACTGAGGAAGGAGGAAGTGTACGCCCAGATGAAACATGCCGTACATACAATCGGATTCTTCACACATCCCTTCTCACACATGGGAGACGTAGTGAGAATTGACTCCAAGTCAAGTGTGGAGTTTGACCAAAGGGGGGGTTGTCAATCTATACATCGATGGGACAGGGATAATGACAAAGTAGAAACAATCCGCCTCTTATCCTTGACCATTGTTTCCCACTCTGGTGATGAAAGAGGAACTGTTGTAAACAAATGAGGCTCACTGAAGTAAGTGTGGAACGCAGCGCTCGCCTCCTTTACGGGAAGCGCCACTGTGCTGCCATTTGTCTTCGTTGTCATTGAGCGGGAGCTTGGTTATTATCTAAACGAACTTGTGCTTTATTTGAACTGACACCCTTTGCTTAAAAAAATGAGCAGCAGTTTGGTGGGATGCGGCTAAAGTGGCTCACTGAAGTGACGGCGCACTTTACACGATGGGCATCTGCTTAATTGCAGTGCAGAGGCAACATCTGAGTGACTTTTAATGGGATCTGTGTCATGATTTGGCCTATGCAACAATAGATATGAGTGGGGAAGAAAACATTAGCATGATTTTTTTTACAACATCTAACGGCAGCTATAGCAGAGACACGATGACGGGGGGCCGTGTGACGCTCAGGGGGTGGAGCCGAGACCTCCACTCACTGATATCTGTGCAGCCGAGTGATGTCTGCAGAGCAAATCGGACTGTGAATGATAATTGAAATTCTAAGGACACGCCATAATGGTCACACCATGGCAACCACACTGACCACATGACGATAATGAAGTGGCCTACAATAAACAGAACCTTGGGTGGCTCCTACAAATGAGAAAGTAATCAAAAGGACCGGGATGGGTGCAGGGTGAAGTGTAGCCAGTCGGTTTTTATATTCAAGGCCACATTTCAGGTACTGTGTTCTCTGAAGACATTTGAAATGACAGCAGTGTTCATTCTGCAAACACTGAGAGTGTGTGTGTGTGTGTGTATCATAGATTACTTGTTATCGCACTTGCTGGAACACAAAGTTTTATCATTGAATAGCATTATTGTGGACTGTGGGTGTTTTCTTCATGTAAAAAAAAACAAACATTTGAAATGATATGACTGAAAGAAGAGTCGGAAATGAAGCAGCTGGTGTCCTCGTCTTAAATAGAGAAAGTGCAGTATGTGTTTAGAAATAAAAACTGAATTAAATGCAGGCAGTGAAACTTATCCGACCTGCCATTAACTTAATTTAAAAAAGCTAAGCACACAGTTATCATTCTCCTCCGGTAACAAACCTGCTCTGACATCAGTATCAATGAGAAAAGTTGTTTCATCACTGCGTCTAACACTGACAAATGGACGCTCTTTCAATGAATTACTAATGCTAATTTTATAAAGCTGTGTGGTAATGAAAAACAGAGCTAATAATACAAGTGTCTCGTAGTGAATTATGTATTTTATTCATGCATTCTCCCTTGTTTTACAATATTTGTGCTGGCAGGACATCTGCTGTAATTGTTCTGATTGCAGACCATTTGATGGATTGCATTTACACCATATTACTGCCAAAAAGCTAAGAAAAAATGTGATTTTTAATTATCTATTGTTAAACTGCTATTAATTTTAAGCAGTAATATCATATTTTGAAAGAAGACTGTACAGTTTGCTTGATGGGAAACCAAAACAGTGAGCGAAAAGATTCTAAAATGCTTCATAATTATAATTTTCTTTTGTCACACCCTTTCCTCACAATGGAAATGATGTTTAAACATGTTTTTAACAAGCGGCAACCTTCGGGGCTCAAAGCTGAAGCCCATGCGGAAGTGGCAAAACTTGTAATTCACGCCGCAACTGCTGGGGGCTCGCTCCAAAAGCGAGTAATTTCCCATAGACTCCCATGTTAAAATGGCCGACTTCACAGCAGAAATTAACATGTTTACAGCCTGGTACAAAAAACCACTCTGGTCTCAGATGATAGGTTCTCTTCTAGTGTCAATTGTAGGGGGGGGTGAATTTTTTTACAACTCGTTTCAATGGTATTCTGACTTAAAATTACGCATAATTATGGGCGTTGCCGCTTGGGTGACAGACATTTGACGTATCACAACGTTAGTTTCCTGCTTCCACGATCGCCCGCCCCCCTAAACCCCGCTCGTGCTCCCCCTTTTTGTCCATATTTGGAGTTTTGGTGGACGTGACGCTGCCAACATGGCGGCGGTCATCAACGTCCTGGAACCTCCCACCGAGCCTCAGAACGGCTCTTCAGAAACAAACGGGTGACGTCACGGAAGCTCTGTCCATAGTTTTTACTGTCAATGGTTTTTAATAGTAATTGCGCCCCCCTGTGGTCAGTGTCAATAGGTGTGTGTACGATCTACTGTTCAGGACTCATCGTCATGGTAGCCAAGAAACACTACAGCCTCCATCCCAGTGTGTGGACTTTGTTGGTCTTTGGGGAAGCGGCAGCATTTGATGCGCAGTGTCCTGTTGTGTATGAGCGCATGTTGCTCTATGAGCATGTGCTCCGCTGCGGTGCTGTTCATGTCATGTCTCCAGCAGTGGAGAACAGCCTCTGTGAGTCGAAGCTGTCTTTTATCTAAAACAATGAACGAACAACACGGGCTCTGTGAAACAAAACGGAACAGATCACACACACCCAGCCGGTAGATGTTTGAGTACTTGTGTTTGTCAGCTATTTCTTCTTCTTCTTTTCTTTTCCTTGCGTGCAACGTTGGTCCGTCTGTGATAGTGAGAGCAGAGTATTTACAAAGTACTTCATCCTCGCCTTGCTAAAGCTAATTCAAATCCCAGATGCACCCAAACACGTTCTTTTTCTGAAGATAACTCCAGCATGGTGTGCTGTTACTGCTCTGAGGTGGGCGCTGCATTATTTACTGTTACAATTTTTAGCATTTGTGAAGTGAATCATCAAAGATAAGAATCATGATTCCTGTGAGAGGTGGATTTTTTTGTTTTGTTTTGCCCACCTCTAATTTACATGAAAACCACATGAAATATTAGCATCGTTCTTCTGCCTGATGTTATTAAATATTATAATTTTTTCAAGTTTTTGTCATGTAGCTGCTCCTTTTTTTTGTTCTCTGTGAACTTCATGTTTGATGTTTGCTGCTGAAAGTTTGAACCAAAACTGCACCCAAAGTCACCACAGAGCCAAAAAATCATCACAGCTGACCCTTCGTCATGCTCACTTTGATTCTGAGTTGTCATTTGATGCATTGTTATCTCAGAGATATAGATTACAGCTGCAGAAAGGAAACTATACTTTTGAAGGGGTATCAGTCGGCACTTGATTCTCTCAGTACAGATATTAGTCACTGTTGTAATTGGCAGCCACTTAATTGCTCAGTCCCTGTAAACACGAGGCTCGTGTTCTCTGTGATGAGTCATTAGTTGAAGGCCTGTTTTTTTTTTTTTGTTTTACAGTGAGTGCAAGATGTATAACCATAATAAACAAAAGCTGAGCACCATCCACTGGCACAATGGAGCTGCATATAAAATGCCTGCGTCGCTTTAAAGTGGCTTGTTGCTGAGCAGCTAAGAGTAAATTCCCTCTTCAGCTGAAGCGAGTGCGAGCTTGAGCTGGAACCTTCACATCAGAGATGTGTCTACGGTCTGACTGAGAAGCAGCAAGTCCTCCGTTGTTTTTTTTTTTGCCTTAGAAATAATGAACTAATTATAATTTTATCCTGTTTATTAATGTTGCCTTGTTTAATAGATTGATCGATCTCTGTGGCTCAAACCTTACTAAGTGTTATTAACTGAAGATCAGAGGTGGAATTTGTGCGTCACAGTTTGAATTGATTTCAGTGTCAAATTATTCTGAACGTGTCTTGCTTCATCTCAATTGTTAATTTTCACACTTATATCGTATCGTACAACAACATTTACCACACACTGTCTGCATGAATACACACAATGACAATACATAAATACATATAAACAAATACCCCAAACCAGGAAGTGCTGCAGTTCCTCCAGTGGCCACTTGATGTCCAACAGTGAATCTATCCATATAGACATTTTTTGTCTTTACAGCAGAAATATACACACTTACAGTCTGATAATCAGCCTTAGACTCTATAAGCACCCCCACATACCTTGGCTCTATTCAAGCTCCACCTTTTTTGGCCATATTTGGTTATTGGAACTTCAAATTCGCTTCTCAGGAAATCTGGATGATCACAGAGCTTGTCCATTTTTCTATGCATTTAGGAACAATACCGACACAATAAACCTTATTTTATGGGTGTGAACACGCATTTAAATAATTAATAAGGCATTATTCAGTTCCCACTGACACATGTTTGTGATTCATAAGCATCTTTTGAGTTTTAATATTCTAAAATGCATAGAATTCATAAAGAATTTGTACTGCCAGTACCTCTGCCAATGAATGCTGCATATTTTACAAATTTCTATGCTATGATTTAAATGGCCTTCCATCAAGAGTAGATGCCACTCAGACTGAGGCAGATGAACATGTTACCTGCCATTTCAGAGCCTGCCAGGTTTCCGTGTCTGTGAGCTGCCAATGTCTTTTTTTATTATTTATCCACTTTTTTCTCAGCAACAGCATGTTTCACATTCATAAAGTTACACTCTTTCACACCAGGGAGCTGCCCCTTCACAGCTCACATGCTCTTCTAACCGCTCTGCTGAAGCAGATTAGTGTTACCTCTGCAGTAGTTACCGGGGAGTGAGGAGGTAACATGTCCACCTTGCCCACCCTGATTTTTCTCTTCCTTTCTTTGGATTCAACTCTCAGCCACAGACTACGTGTCTAATCATCAGGCTGGCAGCAGTAATCTGCCCATTTCCTGATTTCATTCTTTTCCTCTGTTTAATGGGCGATAATTGGCTCACTATGGAATGAACCAAAGTGCTCAGAGGTATTATTCATAGAACATTAGAAGGATCACAGAATGTGGAGGTATTGGTTTTGGCGTGAACGGAGGAGGAGGAGGGGGATCATAAATAATCCAGGTCAGCACAATATGCTTAGATCATGTGAGCGAGACGCAGCGAGCGCTCAGTGGTTTGTCTTTTTTTTATCAATATATGTATTGTGTCGCAGCGTTTGTCTGCGCTCTGGTTCTGCAGCTGCCTATTGAGACTGTTCTGTTTTGTAAAAGCTGTCATTAATTTCCCTTCTCTCTTCTCCTCATTTACATTCAAATGTGTTCTGATTTATCTACATTTAAAAGCTCTGTCTTTCATTCAGCCCTCATCCTTATCTCTGATCAAACATTGTTTATTATTGTTTATGTTGGCGCAATGTGTTTTTTCTTTTCTTTTTCTGAGCAATAATCACCCACAGCTACAGAGTAAAGGCTAATGTAACTTTAATGCTGGGCTTTGGCTTCCAAATTAGAATTAGTTTTTTTTTTTTAAGCTTTTTTTTTTTTAAACAACAAAAGTGACTCAAACCTTAAGAATAATTAGAAAAAACCAGCAAAGACCTCGATTATAATGTGTGATGAAAAAACAAAGGGCCCGATGACATGACGTCTGCACCAGCAGAGGTGCTGGGTGTCCAAACAGCTGTGCTCTGCTCAGTCTTCAAGGATGTTTTTTTGTTTTTCCTCCTTTAGAACAAAAATACACCAACACCTGCTGAGAACAAACTATTAAACTATGTCCCAGGTCTGTGCAGCTTAAGTATGATGCAAAGATGATGTCTTTATTCATGAATTTATTTTTATTCTTTATCTTTAGCTGCTGCCACGACAGTTGTGTCCAGTAATATTTCACAGAGTTATGTTGTATCTTCAGCCTCTTTCCACCACAAAGTTGATCATATACTATTTCTGGTAAATACATTTCACAAGCTTCCATTGTTATTTACATGACAACAGGACGGTGCATAGCCACTGGAAAAAAATAATCCTATCATGAACTAATCCTGTTAAGTTACAGTATTGATTGGAACACTCGTACATTAGGTTTGTGACCTTGAAAACTTTCTGCTGTTGAACAGTAAATATCTCCTGAGTGATAGTGAATGTTCCACATGGAGCTGTTGTGTTCGGCGTTATGTGAACACAACATTCTGTAAATAATGTCTATACTGTTTATTTTTACCGTCAGAGTTCTATGTTTAGGATGCCGAGTGCCTGAATGTTGCTGCTGCAAAAGCGAAATTTCACAGCTTGGGATGAGTAAAGTATTTTTATTCTGTTTATTCACAGGGAGGGATCTGCTTTCTCATGGCGTTCAGAGGAATCATGTCCCCACTCCTCCCCTCCCCTCCTCACTGTCTCTTTAAGGCGTTATTGCTGAGTGGGCAGTTTCAAAGTGCACAGGCTCCGCTCTGTGCTGGGTCCAGTTTGGCTCCTGAACCGTTAAGGGGCCATTCCGGGCTCTTTGGGGACAGATGTGCCTAATAGGTTATTGCATATGAGGCTGGAACAAATTTGAAATGAATTTGGTGGCTTACAGGGGAGTAAGTGTAAGCCTTCATGTAGGTGCCGTGTCGCTGAGTAATGGAGGTCTGATCGGCGTTGATGCAGGGGTTGGATGAGTGTCTGAGCTGCCAGAATTTGCTCCACTGCTGTCACTGGTCTTGAGTGTAATTCAACAAAACATCTTTGATGTGAGCGTTGCCCACTTGATTACTAAGCTCTTTCCTCTCATATTCAAACCAGCTACAGCATCTACAAAGGGCCTCGCTCCATGCTGCTGGCGTGCGGCACCTCGACGTACTGTCAATATGCAAGGACAAACAAACTTGTTCAAGAGTTGGAATCGATTTCCAAAGATATGACATGACGCTGCCAAACTGGTGCTGTTTTTCATTTCCTCTTTAATATTAACCCCTCAGTATTTGTTCAGTGCTCTCTGTTGAGTGTACTGTACATCAGAGCCAGGCTTCCATGTACCATTTTTCAAGAAACATAATATCTGCTTCTTTTGGTGAAGGCTACATAAATCTGAATCCTTTATCAGCCGCCAGCACACCTCCTCGAAGACACCGGGGCGGATTCTGTTATTTTTATCTAATCATTTCCTGAGCATATTCTGGTGTCAGGATCCATCTTGGCTGACAAGTGCTGGTTCCATTTGAGTCGCCTATCACCCTGTTTTTCCAGTGTTTTGCCATGACACCTGACTGATAAGTGTGTCGTTCGCCGTGTATATGTGGAAGGGCTGGATTTCAGCAGTGGCACGTGACATTTAGCGCATTTAGAGAAGCCAGTTCACTGTAGCGACCGCAGCGGCAGTTTTATCTCATAAATGTTTTTTTTTGTTTCATATTTTGATTGAGGATTTTATGCCTGCAGACCTCAGCGTTTGATGACACTTTGGAGACTCCTGTTTATTCACCGCAGAAGAAAAATGGTGTCTTGAGGAAATGTGAAGTGTCAGAGATGTCATTAATCCACAGGCTTTGGTCAAAAGAGGCACAATTTGCATACATTTGTGGCGACTGTGAAGCCAATGGCAGATTTACATAAGAGCTATATTTCCTGCTGCAGTGGAAAATGTATTTTATTGTGCATTTGTGTCGTTAAATTAGCTGTGTGCCATATTAAGTAGAGCGGCAAGGATGAAGTACTCTCCTTTATGAGTCTGGCGTTACAGAAAGTTAAACGGTAAACACCCTATAGCATTCCTAGTTATAACTTCTGCCCCCTGAAATAGTGATCTTCAGATGACACTTCCAGGATTAGGGAGGAGTTGTCACCTTCCAATCAATTTCTTGTGTCAGGTTTACTGTTTGGCAACAAATGGAAACCCACTCATGCAGGTCTCCCTGTTGCTGATTGCATCTCTCTGATCAATCTGTGTCCGCCTGATTTTCCTTTTTCTCTCTCTCTCTCTCTCTCTCTCTTTCTCTCTCTCTCTTTTTGTTATGCGTGTATGTCTGTGCACTGATCCTCACCACCGGGCACAGAGAGGGCAGCGAGAGGGTGTTATGTTGCTGAAGTCCACCACTCCCATTTGCCTGTCTGTCAGATGTCTTGCTTGGCTGAGCTCCACACAGTGATGGTGTTGACAAAATGACAGGAGGGGGGGCACACTCCAGTGAATGTCAATTTGGCTGCAAAGCACCGTTTCCCCAGGAGCACTGAAGCTCCCACACACACCGAAACAGAAAAAGGCAAGAGCTGTCGCCTGTTTTTTTTTTAGTTTTGTTTTGTTTTTAAAGTCAAACACCAGAGAATTCCTATTTACATACAGGCTGATATACATGCATAACAACATGCACCGCTCCCATACCAGTTTAATATACAGCATGCTGCTACAATTAGCTACCTGAAACTGCCGCTGTGACGCGTTTGTGATGGTGTGTGTGTGTGTCTAAGTGTTCTCAGAGCTTTTCCTGGCCTTGCTTACTGTCCTGACTTGTGACTGGAGGGATTAGAGATGCGTTCTCGTGTGTCTCTAATCTTATAATCTGTCTAATCGGAGCCCGGTTTCTGCCACAGCCCTTTAATGTAAACACAGAGTGAGTTTGACCGTGGAGGTTACCAGGACGTTTTACACAGATCTGTAAGCTTGACATTAGATTTCAGCGTAGTCGTGTTTGTAGCTGCATGAGGCGTGCAAAGTCACATTCACAAAAAATCAACTATCATGTTAAATAAGTGACACCAAAACAACCACCCCTGGCGGGTTTAGAAAATTAGCATTTGATGACAGGTGTTTGGATTAACGCTGATTTAATGAGCTTTGTGAAAGTCCCCGGAGGATAAATGTGGGGTTTTGGGATTATGTACTTCCAAGATACTGTTAAAGACAGGCAAATGGAAAATCTCTTTTCCAAATCCATTAACATGTATCCTCGTCCTGATTGGCATGAATCCCACTGGGAAGGCATCACACCATTACCACCACTTTCACTGATGTGCAACTGCAGCAGATGTCTCCATTGTACAGATGTGAGTCTCATGATATGTGCAGCAAAACATTAAATTGCTTTGGACTGTAAATGGCTGTTGATTGGAGATGCACACACAAGGTCACTCACAAGGCTGCTGTCTGCAGGGTCACCGAGATGAGACTGGCTGTCGTTTCAGAAGCTCGACTTTTGTCCGTTACTTTGGAAGTGTTTAGGAAGTAAAAAAACTACTAATTAGATTCATCATAAAGTCCTCTGTGTCAGGACACAGCAACGTGTGTGTGGTGTGTGCGGTGTGTGTGTGTGTGTGTGTGTGAGAATCTGCACTACAAAGTGCATTGTGTCTGGCCACCTGCAGGCACTGTGAATAATTCCACTGTTTGCTAGAAGTGTTTTAATGTGTTCATTCTCATGAGCACATTATGCACACCAGTGTGTGAATCCCAAATTGATAAAAGAGTTTGGTGTCGCTTTTACACACACACACACACACACACAAACACACGCACACACACGTTCATATGCACAAAGAAATAAGTGGAATAAAGGTGAATACAGATTTCTTGCACAGCATCTAGCTCAGGATTAGCTGATGAATACATTCATTATTCAATAAGAGCTATAAAACTATTGGCCAGCCTTTGAATTTTTACCAGAGATGCCAAAAGGCTGTGATTCAGTTTCTTTTTTGTATTAATATGATGTGGTTTTTCTCACTATGTTGTGATAATAATTTGAATAAATTTGGGTTTTATTCCATTGGCCTTACCTTCAGGGCCTCTTTTTAGAATCCCATTAGCAAACTCTAATAAACACAAAGATGCATTCATCCCCTAGGCCGTGTCTCAACTTCACTGAAAGGGTGTGTTTTGGCACGCGAGCTTTCTTACATGTGTTGTTAATGTACTGTACAAATAACAGTCCCTTTAAATGGATTGATTGATCAAACACTTGATACACAGTATGTTGACTTCTAACAGCATTTTGTATTGTTTAATGACATATCAAGGCTGAATAGTTAATTTATTGTTAAAATTGGATTTTTTTGCTGCACTTTATCACCTGATGATTAAATTATCCAGACAGTAAAGCAAAGCTTCTATGACACCTGGTTGGCAGTGTCACGGTCCACCTAAACTACAAAACCAGTTATCAATAGAGACCAAACCCCGTTTTGTACCAGCCTGTAAACATGTTTATTGCTTCTGCATTTTCACCATTTTTGGGAGTACATGGAGTTTGACTTGCTTTTAAAGCCAGCCCCTAGAGGCTGCAGGGTGAACTGCACTCCCACTGCTACTTTTCTGAAATAGCAGCCTATATTCTTTTATGATTGTACATACTGCATAAGCTACAATGCTAATGCAGTAAATAGATATGATGTAGATGTCTATTAACTGTCCACCAGCTACTTTAAGATATAATATGTTACGTTCCCCGGTTAGTCCAGGGGATAAGGGGAAGCTACAATAATGTTTCCCAGGCCTGAGGAAGAGACAGGAGGCGGAAACAGTGACTGTAAAGAGTATTTATTAAAAGAAATACAGAGTGAAACAACAGGAGTTAACACAAAGGCCAAACACAAAAGATATGCAATTTCCCCATTGTGGGACTACTAAAGGTTTTCTTAATCTTTTCTCAATCTTAAGCACTGATCATCACGCTCCCGTCCCACTGGACGGAGCAGACACCTTCCCAGACGAGCTCCAATTTGGTCACGACCTGGCTCATAGGAAGGACTAAACTGGAGACCACACAAGACTAGACTGTGTCTGATCAAGAAATGTATTTATGCAAACTCAGAGAAATAATGAATAAGTAAATCAGTTAGTCAGTTGTGTGTGTGTGGCCTGCATGAGTGTTAAACCAAACAAAACCCAAACCAAAACTCACAAAACCCAAAATCCTGGGGAAAAGGAAGGAGAGAGCGTCTGACAGCTCAGGCATCTATATATAGTGCAACCATCAGGTGAACCAGGTGTCAGCCAATCCTCCTGATAGACCAGTCCCAGGTCCCAGCACACTGCAAAACCCAGACTGGATCTGAGGCCTGGGAGTAATGTACCTTCTCACCACTTGTGTGCTGCAGACAGTGATTGAGAACAATGGCATAGATGTAAAACAGTTTACTGCACATATACACTTATATTGACGTGTTAGTGGCGGTTAGGTGAAACATAATACCAATAAAACCTGTTAAAAGGGCCCTCTGTAGGATCCTATACTCACACTATAGTGTGTGTGATAGAGAGAATGTCAATGAATGGTGTCAAGCTGGAAACTTGGCAGGTTTAGAAAGACATGAACAATGGTCACCTGTGGGAGTTAAAGATTGTCCCTGCTGCACACGACCTTGTCAATCTCCTCCTTATCAGCCACGATCCAGACAAAGGGTCTGTAGTGTCACCTGCTGTGGGCTTTGACTGCAGCCCAGTTGGAGTAAGTCTCTGTATAGGAGTCTGTCCTTGAATGAGAGGGGATGCTCAGAGGCCAAGTCAAATCCCCACACTGCATTTAGATGGACTTCATCGATATACTGTACAAGTATGTGCCTGAACGAAGTCAGTGTAAATCCGTTCGTCTGCAGAGCCGTGAAACCCCTCAGAAGTTTTTTTTCTGTGTTTATGATGAGAGAAGTTAGACACTACAGCTACAGTTGGTTCTGTCTACATTCTTAGCAGTGTGTCCTGCATCCTCTGTCTGTCTGTCTGTCCAGTGAGGCTTTCCAATGTGTTATATAACTTAGATTAATCCAACCTGTGTTGACAACCAGTTCCTCTGAATATAGTGCTTGGCTGCATAGCGAGCAGAATCCCATTACTTAAATGGATTGAACTAATAATAAAATATTACTTCCAACCTAACCGGATTAACAATGATCTCGTGCTCTTGGGAATTTGTTGAGCTGCCTTTACTTTATAAACACCTTTTATATATACAAAGCATTTACAGCAAGTTCATTTCACTTCTGCTGCTTTGTGTTCACGGATTGGAGTGGAGGGATAATAAGTGCGTGCTGGACCAACAAGAAGAGGGTGGGGTGGAAGGGGCGGAGGGTGTTGGAGCCAGGGCTCTCTTTATGTGCTTACTGCTGCACCTCACTGTATGGCTGAATTAATGCCAAGTACACACAGCTTAGGTCAGCTGGGGAATGCTAAGCACTGAGAAAAAACAAGCAGTTCGCAGACTTCACGCCACAGAAATTGCAGATGAAAGGAAAGGGTAAGCCAGGACTGAGGAGTGGATCAAACTGTGTGAGAGGATCCGGGTCTGCTTAAGCTTGAATTCTGCTTATTTGTCATCTTCAGTGTTCACTTCCTCCAAACCACCACTGCAGGGAGACTCTTTTACAGTTTGTTTGTAGGGGGTTGATCCTCCTTAGCTCTGGGTCCCTGTAATGCCGCGTTAGATGCAGTGTGTGATTTTACATTTTGTGTGCTTTTCTTGATTTTAAGACATTTGAAACAACATGTTGTGTTCACTTTAATAAGGTCTCAGCCAAGACAATCAGGAGAAATTCACTGTAGCATGATCCCTTTCTAACCCTAACCAAATAGATATGGTGCTTGCCTCCTACTTTATCACTTTTTGGCTGTGCAATGTGCAAAAGCAAGTCAATCTCCACATTAGAATGACCTCATTTTCAGCAGAAGTAAACTCAGCGTGACTGCTTTAGGTGACAGATGGATGCCATCTCAGATGCTTTGGATTAACTGGGAGCTAGTCAGACTCGGGCGATGCCATTATGGCCACAGCTAGAAGATGACAGATATTGGTGCCATCACAGAAATCTTCATAAACAGGCCACAAGCATCAATTGTTTGAACTCAACCCTTGAAAAAAACATATCTGGCTGTGTAATGTTGTCTTTATAGGCTTAATCCTAACAATAAAATGCAATAAAAGAATCTATTCCAAAGGTATTCACTGTGTTCTGCAGATAGAAGTGTGAATTGCTGCATGCAGATAGAACTGAGAGATATTTTAAATCACCTCTTAGCCTTGTGGAAGTATCATGGGCCTCATTTAATGAAATGTCTATGACAGGAGTCGACCACTTGATAACACCACTGAGACTCTGACTCTCACCCACCTTCTCCTCCAGCCTGCAAGCAAAGACAGTTTATTGCCTTTAACCCCTGTTTCATAGCACACACGATGGTTACATCAGAACCTGGGTATTAATTAATGATATAAGTTCACCTAGCTCTCAGTCCTAATGCTCTGTGAGAGGCTTGAGAATGTATTTCTGACAGGTTAAGGCAGCTGTGTTTGCACTGCAGAATCATAACTGGGGCTTCGTTCTGCAGAGGGATACATATTTGGCATTCCAGTCACAGCACTCCAGTTGGCCAACAGTTGAGATGGAATGATACCTTGAGCATGAAGTGCAGTAATTGTTGTATGAGTGAGAGTAAACTCTCATATTCGCTGGTTTTTTTTACTGGATGTAACTGGAAGATTTTTTAGCATCCACTTTACAGCTTCACACAATGGTTGCCATAGCGAGTTATGCCACATTCACGCCATGTGGGAGAGAAGATAATGAAGGGAAAGACTGCTTTTTTTGACATCACTGAACAGCTCAGGATGTGTTACTTCTCATTACCAAAGATTTCAGCTGTTGTTGTTGTTTTTTTTTTTAATCAGTGAAGACAGCCATGCTACATAACGAGCTAATTTTCATTTTGAAACATGTTTTAATGATTTCTGCTTTGACTTTCTTTAATTGTACTGAAGACATAACAGGAACATCATGTGACAGTAGGAAGAAAAATGCTGTCAATGCAGCCTTAGGGAAGCATTGTTTGGTTTTTGCATTAGTGCAATACTGACAGCATAATTATTGAAGGTATTTTTCTTCATAAATGATCATTATTTATATATTTATACATAATACATATATATGTAACTGTCTTAAGAAAACTCTCAGATATTAATATATATATATTGTGTCTCATTAATCCACTCTATTCCATAGTTTTATAATTGTTCAGCTTTAATTGCACCATATATTCACAATTAGACAGTCAATCCATTCCAATCATATTTATTTATTTATGTTATTTATTTATTAGAGAGGGTGCTTTGGAGTGACAGTATGCTAAGTAACTAGAAAACTCAGCACACAATCATTTCATATTAGCAAATGCAGCATTGAGGACACACTCACATCAGCCATCTGCTCATTCAATTAGTCATTGTTCATATGGCATCACGGTGGTGACGTTTGTCTGTAGACCTGCAGCTGCAGACCGACAGATTCTTTCAATAAAGTGGACAGAATTAAAAGATCTATACTTTATATGATTGTTAGCAGCGCACAACTAACTCCAAAAGTCATTTAAGGACAGATAGACAGAGAATGAGAGTGGAGCCTATGAACTATGAAAATATATTTAAACAAGGAGACGGAAGTCTATCAAAGATTTATCTGGGAGAAAGCAAAGGAATGTCTAAAGAAGTTGAAAGAAACAGCAAAGTGCATTAGAGAGAGGACGGGGGAGGCAGGAGACCTCACACTGGACCAGCCTGTGCAGCGACACCAGAACATACAACACAACACAATAACTGTATCACAAACACACACGCATGCAGTATTGAGGATAGTTATTAAAGCGAGTCTTAGTTAAGTCTGGTAATTAGTCGATTATTGTGCATTGAGTGGTTACTTTGACTCTTTACAAAGACAAAAGGCAGATTTTCCCTCGGGCTCCTGCAGCAGTCTCATGTCTCCATGTTGATGTCATTTTTTTTTCCCCTCCTGGCGCAATGCCACTAATTGGGGTTTCCCATTATCGAGATGAGACATCTGACAGCTCTGCCATCCCCATGACATTGTTGATGTTCAGCCACATGCCTCTTAAGAGCTACTTTTTTATTATTATAAAGGAAGAAAACTGGAAGCATTCTATAATAATAATAGAGTTACTAGAAATAATAATAATACTGTATGTCACATTCACGATAGCACGCTTGTTTCATAGAAATCAAGATATGAAAGATGTCATTTACAGACAAAAAGATAAATAACATAATTAGCATGTATTAGGCTAATATTAATGTGATATTCATGAATTTCTTTAGGACCATTTTATCACTTTCTTAAATGTAGAATTTGAGGATATGGCAACATCTTGTCTTTCCTTTTTTCTTATTTCTAAATGTATAAACCGGTAATGTGTCGTCCTTCAGCACACTGAGGTGTCTCTGTTTGAAGCTGTGCCGTCTGGGTGAGCGGAGCCCATTACATACTGCAGCGTAGCAATCCTCTGTGAGTAGCTTTGTGCATAATCTTGTGCTGTGACACCACAACAATGATATTTTGTGTTATGGGAAGAGTAAGCAGAGGGTGTTGAGGAATCTGGGGATAGTAACGCTGACACATCTTCTCTAGAAATAAAATACCACTGTGGGACAATTGATTGTAGAATTGGCAACCAAAATATAAATTTTTATTACAGCTTCAGAGGAACGCTGGAAAATAGTGTGTGTGTGTGATTCATCACCGGTGCTCCTGAAGATTCTGCGATTTACAAATGCCAAGTGGGTCATCCCGGAGCACAAAGAATATAGCACGCATGATTTCTGAGTTATGGGACCTTTGACACATAACACACACACCAGGGTGACAACATAATCACATCAGTCATAAAGAGCCGCAGTAATGCAGCAGCCGTAATGGCCGACAGTGTCCTCTGTTAGTGAATTGAGACAGTCAGCTGACACATTGCTCTATCTGTGCGGATATCTCATCTTTCTCCTTCTCCGCCCAGAGTGCAGTACTGTAGAGAGCAGACTAAACCAAAGCCTGCTATTGAATGGGTATTATTAAAGTTTCATTGGGGCATGAAAAACTTATTGCATGTGAGGTGGTTGTATTGAAGTACATTGAACTATGTATGAGACTGTGGAATTGCTTCTAATTGCATTTTTATGGGGGCGTCGTGAACAGCCGGGACGCCCATGCTCCACAGCATACAAACAGAAAATGTCACGGTTCATGAATGTTGCATGTCTCAGATGTGATCTGTGACTGCAGTGCAGCCTTTATCAGCAAATCATGTCCAGATCTATTAGATATGACAAATTTGAGAACATATCTGTCTCCGCTTCATCTTCAAAGCTTCATATCAAAGTAGTTGTGTGTTGTGTGACGGCAAGCCTGGATGATTTAGTCACAATGTGAATATAATAACGCATCCAGGGAGCGCACAGCACTGCAGTATTTTAGACCATTTAATTAGCAATTCTACTGAAATGATGTTGGTATTGTCTATGCAAGCCCCTACAACAGGAGCCAAGGCTCACAATTAAATGTCCACATACCAAAAAAATAAGACATATGTGCGCCTTCCAGGGATGCGGAAGGACTTCTTGTGAGCCAGTTTCCAGCCCACCAGGGCCCCCGACTCTTCAGAGAATATCAAGGACTGCAGGACAGTGTCTGGCGCTGCCAGTAAATGATGGAATAATCTAGAAACACAGCAGCCAATGCTCTGGTCTGATGAGTATTTACCTACAGGGGGTATGCTCATCCCTTCCGTTTTATCTCAGCAAGCACATATGGTGCCCTGTTGCAGGCGCCTCCAACAGGAACGCCTGTTTTCCAGAGGATGCCTGCAGTTTATTTATACAGTTTCGTGCACTTGTTGTGTGGCTATGTGGTGTCAGACAAAAGCAACCTCTTGTCAGAGTTGTGGAGTTTTTTTTTTGTTGCTTACTGTGGTCAAGGTTTGTCACGCTGTGATATTCACATTGTGTGTGTTCCAGTCACAGTGACACCGACAATATGTTCCCAATGTAGCATTTTAAACCTCCCGCATCAGTGGCTGCTATCCTCCCCGCCCGTCCTTCAGACAGGCAAGAAGTCCTGTTGAGCCTACGTGAGCTACTCCACTTCATTCGCTTAAGTGTGCTTTTACCCCGACATCTAATGTGACAGCCAATCCTCAGGGGGCCATTGATTGCACTGACCCCTGTGGGAGTGAAGGGGTACATATTTATGCTGCAACAGACAGCTGTCCTTAAGAATAATTTAATGGAAGCCCACTGGGACGGACATTGACGGTGAATAGTGGCCCCATCATGGCCTTCGAACCGCCTGCATCATCACCTTCATAAGTAAAAAAAAATGATATTCACTCTGAATAAGTACATCAGCTCGACCTCATCGTCCACCCCTGGTGATTTAAATGTGTCCCCAATCAATCATATTTACATAATGAGATTTACAACGTGTCAAAGACAGCGTGTCCAAAACGGCTTTGTGGAAGCAGCAGGAGGTGAAGGGTGAACATGTCAGATGTCTAGAAAGAGTTCAGAACCTCATATAATCGCAGTCACATAAAAGATGACAAATAATATGATCTGTCCTTTGCTGCTTGTCATTTGAAGGGACATTATTCAAGAGACGCATTTGTACTGAAGAAGCAGAGCCAGATAGATCAAAGGCTGCTAAATTAATGAATATCAAAAGAACCTATGCAAACAAACTTAAGGTGCATCTATTTGATGGCACATCATAAAAAAAAAAAAAAAACATTTCCATCTGCTGCGAAATGGTAAAATCTACAGCCAGCACGGTTCATTTAATGACGAGAAAAATGACATTTTAGCAGATGGAACGCTGACATGGGAGTTTTTATCTCAGCTGACAAAAAAAAACTTCAATTTGGGAGGACACATTTCTCCCATGTTGGTGTGGCATTTATAATAAATTGGCTTCCCACGAAAAAAATCTGCAAGGCTGGAGTAAAAAAAAAAGGTCACACATGAGCTGAGGAAACCATAGACTATACTATACACATTTAACACTTACTAAATTACATGTTAACTCCACTGGTCTCATCGCCACAGTTTTCAGTGTAGCTGTTCAAAGCACACACACACACACACACACACACACACAAAGACTTTAAATCATTTTCCATAAAAGGGTTGCTGTTGAGTGTCAGAGCTCCTGCTGCTAGTTTGGCCTAAGAGCAGTAACCACTTAACCACTGTCTTGTAGCAGCAGCACGACAAAGCAGATTTCCTAGTGTGCTTTCTAATACACACCTGACATGAAGAGGTAGGCGTTTTTTTTTTTCTCCAGCAAACTATTTTGAACTTGAACAAAATTGAAGTCAGGTTTGAAGGTAATATTAAAAGCATGAAATAGCTTGAAGCAGCGCTGACTGATGTCCATCACCTTTTTTTCATGGAGAGTTTTTACTCCTGCTGATCTTGTTTAGCCTACAATATTCGAAGTTTCAGATCAGATTAAAATCTCTCAAATGTCACTGACTCTTCGCTTCGAGGACATAAATTCATCACGGCAACGTTAGAATATTGAAACGTCTTCTTGCTTTAATGGGTTAACCAGGAAACAATAAAGCGCCGCAGATGAGACAGAGTTGTGCAACTTGTTCAGACACACTGAATAATTTAGTGCCAATCATTTTGTCAGGTATTGAGTAAATCAATCAAAGAGAGATTTATAAGGTCAGATGACACATTAATAACCTGGTCTCACATCAATATGTGTAATAGCTAGGTCGGTCTACAGTGCAAAATGAATTCCTGTCACAGCCAAGCAGTGGCCTCTCAGGCTCAGAGTGGATGTTTTACAAATAATGTAAATGTAACGTAATGCAAAGTGCATCAGTCTGCATCGTTCATGCACCGTCTTTAACAGTCTGTGCTTTAAATGCTTCAGCAGCAGCTCTGATTCTAAGGTTCGCCTGGAAAGCTTTCTGCTCTGACATTTTGGATAAAATATTCCCTTTGGTGCAATTATCAAGCCCAAGATTAGGACTATTTTTGGTCATTTTCAGGGTTCCTGGGGATTTTTCCTCAAATGGCTACTACTGATCTAATTCTAAACATCAGTAACATCTTCTTCTGCATTCATTAAACCACTATATTATCAGCAATATAATGTTATTGGCAGTCTAATACATGAAATATCAGCTAATAAGATGTTGACTTAGTACTCAGTATCAGTCAACATCTTAATATATCTGAATATATTGGCATCAGTAATCATCCAAAAGGAGTTAAACTGTAACCGCATGTCAATATGCTGCATCTTTAACTAAACCGTATGTTAGATTAAACAGAAACATAGTTTTAGTTTCAAAGTGGAAATACTGATTTTGAGTGTTTTGTGCACAGAGGAGCTGAAACAGTTCCACATTCTATATGAAGCATTAGAAAACACTGAAGAATACAAAGGCCATTCTCATTGTTAGGAATGGAAACACCATGAACTTTAAAAAGATTAATTAAGCACTATGCAGCATTAGCCAGGAACATTTTTGGCACTTGGCACTTCCTAGACATTAAGAGACTCAGCAGCACTGAATATGTAGCCATAAATACATCCCCCCCTCCCTCTCTTTCTCTTTCTATAGCTATTCTATTTCTGCATTACTTCCCACGTCTGATGTGTTTTCCCACGTCTGCAGTATACCGATCAAGTGCTTTCAGAATTAGACTCTTCATTTTTTAATGATGGACGATGACACCCTGTGAATGAAGCATGGCTGATTTGCACTGTCAACTGATAAAGTGGGACTCAAAGACACTGACAGGCTGTCAGCAAACACCAAACCCTCAGGCTGATAGATTTTTACTTCCATTCTCGGGCTGTCTCGCTGTCATGTAGCGCCCTGCTATCTCCGACCTCCCTCCTCTGCAATGTGCAGATTATGAGCTCAGGTACGACCCCGCAGAGTCTTTGGTGAGATTCCACTGAAAATGATTCATCTGCTTTTGTTGAAAGTCATCTGGCACGCGGTAATCAAATAAAAATAAACAAGCAGATCCTCTCTCCGATGATGTCGGTGATGAATAATAGAGCTTACTTCCGAGAGAACTTCTCAGTTTGCCAAATAGTTGTTGACTTGTAAGTGTATGTTCTCAAATTAATTAGTATTTATGATTCTGTTGTAGAGACTCATCTGCCTTCAGCCACTGTCACTAGATGTTTATATGATGATAAATATCCATAAATAAATGAATCAGTGTCAGCGGGTAAGATGAAGCCAACAACAGCTCCAGGTAAATCCATAATTTGTTTCAGCGCAGAGCTTCACTTCAAGCAGTTTTCAGAGACTTCGTGTTGTTGTCCTTCATGCTCCGTGCTTTGGTGCATTCTGTTCAGAATACATTACTAACATGAAGAAATAGAAGTTCTTAATGTTGGATTTGATTGTGTAAACATAAATATTGCAGGTTTTATTTGACTGAATGATTTTCCAGTGTTAATGTGGCAGATGTCCAGCGTTTTGTGTTTCATGCCAGGCCTGTATTTACTGCCAGCAGATCAGTAATTGTGCAGAAAGCAGGACTGGGGTGTGTAACATGATTGGAACAATATGAATCCTGTTTAGCACATTTGTTTCCTTTTGAATTTGTCCTTGCTCCACATGGGACTGGATTTGTTTGGTGTCTTACTCAGAAGAAGAAGGAGAAGAAGAAGAAAAGAGCATCGGCACGAGCAGCCGACTGTTTTCGTTCCTCGGTTTTCTTCAGCGTGCTTAGCAGCAGCCAACAAACGACGCTGACTGCAGTTGAACCTTCTCGGGGAAATCATTACATGAGACAAAGGCTAAAAGTGACACGATCTCCAGTGGCAAAGATTGGAAGCAAAGAAACTGGTTTAATAATGTCATTAGTAACACTTGAAATGATTGCAGCCTTCTGAAACAGCCACAGACTGCTTGTTCAATCTATGTTTTTATGATAAACAGTCTGCATTTATATAGCATTTCTCAGCCTACTCCAAGCAGTTTACAATGCTTGAAATTCACAGTTCATGTGTTGCCACCACGGGGAGCAACTTTACTTTAAGTGTCTTGCCCGAAAAGACGCTGGGGGAAAACCACCAGAGGCACATGCAGGTTTCCTGGATCAAGGATTACATTCACTGGTCTGCAGAGGCTACTGATCCTGAATGAACCCATCTGTCATTGTGTGGACCCACTGTAGTTAGTCACAGTTATTGCAAACTAACCATTTGTTGCATTTATTAGATGGAAAACTTTCCAAGTAGACACATAACTGATCTCAATTCATGGAGGCATCAATCGCATATTGTGGCATTTGATGATGTGTTTAGCATTAGCCAGCGTGCTTGCCCCTCATTATTTATCTGTCTGCCTGTCCCTGCCCTCCTCCCATACTGATGCTTAAACATTTATCCTCTCCCTACTCGTATCCTCAATGGATTGCTTTGTCCTAATTGGAAAGCTGAGTTAATTATCCCCTAGCCTGTACTTGGCACAACATCCCATCCAGACCTCCCCAGAGAGACTGTAAGGTTTATACTCATAATCCTGAGAGGAGGAGAACAGAAATACACAGCTGAAGAGGGTGGACGTGGGAGCCCTCTGACCCGGCTTGGCCCCCCTCTGATTGACTGATATAGATTAGGAATGGGGGAAAAATCAGGAGCATCTATCATAATTTTCAGCCGTCAGCATTCGCAGGGATTTCACTAAGCTAATTGGAAGGGCCGGTGTTGGATTGCAGTTTTTCATTTTGTTCATCCCTCAGGCTTTCACCAAAAACCCAGTCTCCTGTTTATTTGATTTTAATGAAGTGAAGTCACGGAAAGGCCTCGGAATGAGAGGAAAGGAATAAAGAAGTCAGTTTGGTTAGGTGTCAGTATTATGCTATTTGTATACCAACTTTGTAGGAAAGTGTAAATATATGTAATATGTTTTTTACTTTAATATGTGGCATTTTTTACATGACCTTGCTCTAAAGAACCATTTGTCTTGTTTGTCTCTGCAGGAAAATTGTGTGTAAGGCTTTCATTTTAAAGTTTATCATAACAATCAATATATGAAGAGCAAATTTAGAGGCATAACAGTCAGCATTAGGACAGAGAGAGTGGCTCCTTGACGCCGCAAACAGTTACCAATTTTAGTTCTACTGTCTCAACAGGTTCCTGCCCCCATGAACATGTTAAGAAATACACACACATGTTCCATTTTCAAGGACAGACATACTGACCTCATGTTCCATGTTTCATGGGGAGGCTGGGCTGCCTTTGATTCTGCTTCTAACCAGACGGGAGCTTATGTGTGTATTTAACCAATCGAACTAAAAGCCCTGCAGTTACTCAGAGATATCTACACCTTTATGGAAAGATGCCATACAGTGGCAGTTTCAGCACATCAGCATGATGTTGTTGTCTTTAGAAGAAGTCACAAAAGCAATAAGCGCTAAAATAATTCTGCCAACATTTTGTATACAACTTTATTCATTGCCTTGAATGACTAACCCTACCCTAACCTTGTACATGTGTGGAACCGACAAGAAAACCTGAATAATAGAGCATCATTGGATTGATTGCAGCAGTGTTTCTCTTGAGACAAATTGAATTCAATTTTCCAAACAGAACTGACATCATACATTTTTGATTATAGATGATAGATCCCGGGGCAACCCCCAAAAGCCTTGACACGTCTGCATGAGGCATAGCTCGCAGATGCTGTTCTCCTCCAGCTTTGCTCTGCAATCTGTGTGCCATTACACGGCTCCACTCCTAAAAATGAATGATATCTAAGAGTCATTCTGAAAAATGAATGACATCTCAGAATTATTGTAGTTTAATGGAGTTCCAAGACACTTTCCTCTTACGATTAAATACAAGTTCAATTCAATTTCTATTATCGCTGCTCACTGAAAAAAAAAATCAAAAGCCAGAGACGAGGTTTTGAATGTTGCTTTCAGCTGAAACCACATCTGGTTTATAAGCGTTGGCTGCATGTTATTACTGAAGCTGCTGCAGAGTCTGAATTGATTATCTTTGTCACAATATGTCCATGAAAACAAGTACACTCATGTACAATTACCTGAATACTGTTTTTATGTAAGACAAAGATCCCAAAGTCAGCCCAGAACTAGCGTGCTAATTGTGTACATTCTTCATACCTGCAAGTTTTGCATATTGAATTTGGAGTAAACATGCTGGTAAACTAAAACCATGTGTGTTGTGTATAATTAGCAATTAGCATAGTTGCAGGTGTGATTTCTGTTGATCACCAACTAAGCATTTTTTGAAGGTTCCCACCTTTTTTAACGAAGAGTTTCCGAAGATGATTTCCGAGATGGTTGTGTAGGTTTGCACCAGTCAGAATTCTTCACTCCAAAAACCAGATGTACTTTCCTTTGGAGAATTTGCAAGTAGCTGTTGAATGTGTTGGCATAGCGAGCATGAAATACCTCCATACAGCTTCGACTCGGCCCATGTTTTTGCTTTGTTTTGTTGTTAGTCAAGTCCACCATTGTGCCGTCTGTGCTCCTGACCACAGTCAAACATAAGAAGTAAACAGACTGGTCATGTGGATCAGCCCATAGGGGCTGATCGGGCTGAAACCTGATACTAATATCAGCTCAATGCATCCCCAGTTATATATGTACAAAATGTTGTACCTATGGCCTAGAAGGGACACGCACAGACTCCCAGGTAAAGGTGTGAAATGTAGTTTTTATTGGTGGAAAATGGGAAAAAAAAACCTTAGCTTAGGCTGAGCCAAAAAATAAATGGATATATGAGGTGTGAAAGTGAAAAAATGTTGGGCAGCAAATACATTTATTGGCCCTTTTACAACTGAAATCATCGCCTCTGTGCACGCATTTCATTGAGATGGTTTCCTGGTATTGAGTTGAGGTTTTTGATGTTGCACACCTCGGATAACTGTGATCAGATGCTCAGCGCTGCTCAAAATGTGTATTGACTATCTGATAGTGTGTTGACTATCTCCCAGACACCAATGAAATCACATGCTTCAGCCTAGTTAAGAACCCTGGAGTGGCGATCTCTTTAATAGAGGAGTTCTGTTCAAGAAGCTGGAGAGATGCAGCGAAGGAGATACTTGATAGAGTGGCTGTGTTGGAAAACTGATGAGGAAGACGAGATGCCTGGAATGTGATCAAAATACCAACTCGTCCGCTCAGTCTCCTGGTCATTGGCAGATTCGTGTGAAAATTGGAACCTTGTAGGTTGATGGGCCGAGTGAGTGGAAGCTTGAATGAGCACTGCCTCACATCTGTAACTCATGCACATCCACTATGTTATCATGCATGGCGATGCAGCCGGCTATGAATACCAAGTCTGATCCACTCTAAGCCTAAACGCTCACCTAACAACTGCATTACCAAGGTGAAATGTTCACTGTCCTGACCTAACCGATCCCTCAAATCAATCTGACACATGGAGCAGAAGGATTTTCCACAGGGGACTGTGGCCAAAGCTATCAGCCAACTGTGGGGGGGACACAGGTCTATTTTCAGCCATGCATTTATCAGCAGCTGTTAACTGTAAATGTTTTCAGATATTCCGAAACATTCTGCTCATTAAGATCTTTGGTTTTAAGTCAGCTTACCTCTCAGATTCACTTGATGAAGTTTATTTGCATTTCTAAATGAGGATGGTGCTTATTTGGACCAAAGTTTTTAGTACATTCTAACCCCTTTTTGTGTCATTTTAAGATCCGCTCAAATGATTTCAAAGCCCCATTAAAGATCTCTGACTTTGCCAGAGCTTCTCTGAATGAAGTTCTATTGAGAATAACTGAGTAAAGCAATGAAATAAGAGACAAGTGTTCAGCGTTGATGTTGCCCTTCTGGTATATTGTGACTAAAATGTGAATTACAGCAAAATTAGTGCCATCATAAAATTGCTGTTTGGTAAACTGAACATACACTATCTCAAGTTGTTAAATTTTACACGGGGCTATCTTTCTTTATATCCAGCCCTCGTGCCCCCAGACTGTTTGACAAATTGTGATTAAGTTACATGGATGTAACATAAATTTCAGGGCGGAACATCACTGCAGTTTATGACAGCATGGACGTGATTGATGATGCTTGTTGCCAAGGGGATGTCGTACAATGCATGGCAGTCAACTTGATTAATCAACACTGTGAGCTGAAGTAAATGCAGGGATATTAGCTGAAGCTTCTTAATCTGTGCATGTGAACACCTCTCAGAAATGTCCATATAAAAGTATAACTGAGGTCATATTTGTAGATTGAAAATGCCATGAAAGTTACTTGCTCCAACTGGCTTTCTTAAGGGTAACTGCATGCATTACTTGAAGATTAGTGAGATAATTCAGGAGACCCGAATGTTCCCGTGATGTATAACATATAAAGCCACCATTACCAAGATAGTCAATTAATGAGATTATACTTAACATTCTGCCCCAATTTAACAGGTGGCACACACATCCTGAGCTCCTTTCTTCTGACATGATTTGGTTTTGAACCCTGGCTAACATGCCTTGATTAGATTTCTTTATTGATTCTCCCGGAGCCGTGAAGGTCACACTCTCACTTGACTCACACAGACTGACCTTCACAGGAACTCTGGCTCAGACAGTTGTCTCATTTCATTTGACTGGCAGCATTTTCACGGATAGATGGGTTCTTTAGTTTTTTTTTTTTTTTTAAAAAAGAGCCTTGTTTAGAAACCTGCAATGCATATTAAAGAGGTCCTACATGAAAACAGCACCATACATAATGCAATAATGGCATCAGATTTTCCCAGTTATTCACATTATATATGATTACCTCCTGATTACTGTACAAAAACAAGCATGTCTAAATAAGCCAATCAGCTTTTCAGCCCCTTGTGATGTCATAAGGGGCTGTTTAAGCATACCCGCCCCTGGGTGTGCTTAAACACACTGGTGTTCTCCAGTCATGTTGGTTCTCCTGCCTCTTTTAAGTGTTCAGACACAGAAAATGCTAATCTGGAAATTAGCTATCGTGCTACACTATAGGTTCTGTAGGATTTTTGTTGTAATTGTTGTTAATTAAAATAATTGTATTGTAAAAAGAGAAATATATTGGCAACACAACCTTATTAAGCTAAGATTACCCATCCCTATCAAAAGTTAGGTTATCGTGCCTTATCAGATCATGTAATATGTATTTTAGACACGGTATCATCCCTAACATTACATCATCCACAATAATGATCTGTAAGTGTCCTTTAAACTATTAAATCTTATTACATATTTAGGCTCTTCTATTTCTCACATCCAGCATTTGTTCTGCATGCTGACAAATGTATGACTCTGGGCCCATTCACTTCCTCATCAAGCAGCAGGCGTGAAAAATGGCTCCAAGCTTCCGCTGTCGTCGCAGGAAAATCAGTCACCATTTCAAGGTTAATGGCAAATCTCTTTGAGGGATTTGGGCAACACGGGTGGAATTCTCGCAATGTCACACTAGCTGTGTTAAAAAATAAATAAATAAATAAAAAAATACAGCCCAAAGACAACAGACATTAAAAAAAACAGCCTTCAGCAAATACCGTGAGTGCAGGAGTTCAATCTGTAGGGTCAACAGTGTCGGTGTATTGACCTTTTCTGAAAGATTACAGTCGGCCTGAGATTTAATTTAGTGAAATGTGACAGCGCTGTGAGCCTTGAGCCTGTCAGTGATATAAAAATATCATTTGCACTTTGCACTCGGAGTGTAAGCCTCATTTAGCTAATGAATATCTGGTCTGTTGAACAAAAGTGTGCATTTGTTGTATTAAAATAATGGAAATGTGAGCAAACCTGTGCTTCTTTGCATCACTCTGATTGGATCGCACCCCAGATTTATAACAGGCAAGAGGCATAGAGGATATATAGACATATATAGATGTGTTGCTCCTTTATTCTATCTGACAAGACCATAAGACACCTGTCAAGTATGGCTGTCAGAGCGAGAATACAGCGAGATGTTCAATGTAACGAGTGGGAGGAATCTGCAGCACATGCTAGCAGATGCATCCTCTGGCAGATTGCAGGCAGGTTTACAGTCAGTTAGCAGGCACATAAAGAAAAACAATATTAATGCAGCTTGGACAGACACCTGAAGAAACAGGTGGTCACATGACAGGAGGAGTCATGTGATTTTCAAAGAAGAACAATATGTCCAAGGACATCTTGTGGACGGTGCTTCATGTCCCGAGGCAGATGGCATGACGGGGTGTAAGACAATGAGTACACAACCACAACAAATCCAGAGTGTGCAACACACAGAGAGCAATCCAGGAAGGAGAAAATATAAGATATCAGCAGCAGCTAACCTCAACCTGCCTGCTTAATGCATCAATAATTTTAATGAATATTTTCATTTCAGTGGAATTCTACTCATTTCAGTCAATTTCACAGTCTAATCTGACTTTTCATGGTCATATTAGCAGCCCTTCAGTCATTAGGTTGTAGTACAGTGAATAACATATGACATTAAGCCTTCTGCTTAGCAGCAGTATATTAAATACAAGTTTTAATTTTATGTCCCGTTACCTCCCAAAACCACAAATGTGAAGATACGCTGCAACCACTACTAAATGATTGACAACAGGAACAGAGGATTTAACTTTTCTGCCTCACTTATAATTGTGCTAGTGTGTATTTGTTTTCTCTGTTTGCTCCCTACACCTCCTTTCAGTGTCCTCCTGCTCACCATATTGTGCTTTAACACAGCCGATTTCACAGTATTGTCTTTCTTTAGGTTATTGACAGCAGCTCTGTGGTGGTATACTGGTAGATAAAGTGAGATTTGCAGTGAGAGTTTTGGGAGACTGAAGTTCTCTAAAGTTTTCACACCGCCTCTGACCCTCACTCTGCCGGCTAAGGTCATTCTATGGTAGCAGCTTATACAGTAAAACTATATGTTTTTAAAGGATAGACACTATGGAGGCTATTTTAGGTTTGAGTGGGAACAAATGGAGGGTTTGAGAGGAAAGATATCTCTTGGCATATTTCACCAATTTATGACATTTTATAAATGAAGGTGGCAGAATAATCAATAAAGTAATCGTTGGTTGGAGAAGAGGTAAGGATTTGACTTTTATCCTGGACTGGTGGCATTTAGCTGGACATTTGCTTTAGCACTGTATGTAAATATTGAAGAACACTCAGTTCAGGTTAGAATGGGTAACACCTACAAAGATTCAGAGAGATTAGGAGGCAGAGAAAATACCTCCCCTGTCAGCGGAATTATCATTTAAAGGCAAGAGTTGGTCAATAGATTGCCGTGCGTGTGTGTAAGAGAGTGAGTGAAGTCTTATCTCTGGAGTGGTTTTTGATGAAAGTGGACAGATAGATAACTGCGCCTCTCTTCATGAGAGCCCCATGATGTCTCATCTCAGGGCCTCCATTTTTTTTAAATCAGCCATGTGAACAAGCGTGCACTGTGTCTTTTTTCCCTGATGTAGCCATCTGCTCTCTGACGAAACTGTGGACATTCGGATATTACCTGAAGGCCAATGGCTCATATGGAAAAAAGGGCAGAACACACACACACACACACACACGGGCAAAGAGCTGGAAAATCAATACACGCTGCGTTGTAGATATGCCATGGAATCTTCTTTGCTACACTGCAGGTGATATTTTCATGGATAACCTGCTCTTGTCAGGAATAATGCTGGAGTCACGCAGAGTTACCAAACACTGAGGACTGTCTTCCACTATTGTATGTAATTTATAATTTATCCCAATATTTCTTAATGTATCTTCTAGTATGTGTTGGCGACATGGCTCCAGGCCAGGTCTGCATTTAGGCTCTAGTCAGGAATACATAGATAACCATGAAACAGCTCACAAGTCTATATAATAAATATCCCCCTGCATGGACCTGCTGCACCAATGTACAGCATTTTCTGTAAAGAATATTTGAAATGAATTGCAAGATATCCTACTACTATACTATCTCTTACTTAGCATCCTAACCCTGAAGAACATGCTAATCGTTATCACGTTTTTAAGTGTTTAAAACAACCTTTTAGGGTATGCTTGAAAACTTTGCATAGAGGTCTTTTTTTTTTTAGCAGGGCCCCCTGCAGACTTTTGATGAGACATTTCACCTACAGGTTTGGAATATAGGAAGCCACTTGTAACGTCATAAGACTTAGAATTAAAAAAAAAAAACCTTTTTAGAGTCTCCAGGAGGTCTGGCTTACATCATGGGGTTTAGATACTTATTAGAATCGCACATCAGCCTTCAAAAGGGCCATAAATATGAACCAGCAGTCCCACCACAAGGTTCTTCAGCTGCTTTCGGTCATATTACTTGTCAGTAAATGAAGTTCCTCGGGTCATCATGGGATTGTAGATTTTAGATTAGATCCATGTTGGCTTAAAAGTTGAGACTAAGGTCAAAAATACGCTTTATACTGGAAGTATTTTTCCAGCAGGTTTTGTCACAGCGGAGCGTTTTAACCTTCATAGAAGGAGGATTCATTGCAGGGCTGTTGCATTATTGCTTCAGCTGGATGTGCCTGGTAAAGTGGCAGCTGAGCGTCTCAGCCTGGATTTCTTTCTGTGGCTGTCAGGTGTAAGCAGAGCGCGTTTCAACACAACCTGAAAAATAAAGCAAATTAGGACTTTATGTTTGCCGCAGTAGATTATCTTGCTTGAGAAACTTTCAACTCCTGGAGGTTGTTTTTCAAACTGTATAAAAATGAGTGACAGGAAATGGCTTCTTCTAAGAGAAGGAAAATGAGCCCTGATATCCAACTACGCTCTGTGAAGACACAAGCAGGGATGCAGAGGAGAGCACCAATTTGACTCTCCCAATTCTAAACACACACACACTGTGTTATTAACCCTGTTCTGTAATAGGAGCCGTAATGAGACCATGAAAAAAAGACGTCCCGCCTTCCATGTGTGATTTACCTGTCAGTATTATGCAAATTTTCAAACAGGAAATGCTACACAGCATGTCCGTGGTTTAAAGACGCCTGGTAATCAGCCAAAATAATAGCTGCAAGCCCAATTTTCAGCAGAGCCCCTAATAATTTAGGAAAACAGGCATGGCTTCATTACATTCGCCATACGCACCTGTTCTGTGTCCCTCTTTCTTTCCTGTCTGTTTTAGCCTCACTCTCATCCTTATTATCTTTTAGAGGAGAAACAGTTGTTGATTGATTAACCCCTTCATTAAGAGATAATTAATTAGCAACAGTTTAATCAGCACATGTCATAGTTTAAGCCACTTTTTCACCTGAAAAATCCAGTCTTTAAAAGATCATTTGTTTGGATGAGGTGCAATATCATTTCCTAAATAGGGGAGCCCTGAGGACACTTTCACTGTGGTGTGTTTACTGACTCTGTAGAACAGTTACAGAGTATATCTACTAGTCTACAAGTTGGTAAACAGCCAGTCTGTCCTCAGCAGGTAACCATAACATGAGGTCAATAATTTAGTCCTGTAAAACAAAACATGACCATATTTCTCAGGTCATCTCCGTGTATAGGCGACTGTGTAGGGAGCAGTGTTCATTATAAAATGTGTTTAATAATGTAATGACCTCATAACATGTGTTAAGATGTGTAAGATGGTCTTTACCTAATTCTTTATCCTGTTTTTAATGCATAACCTTAAGCAGCCCTGACTACCAATGAAACATAACCGTTGGTGAAAACTGGGTGAAAACAGAACAGATTGCCGTGTCCAGGGGTCTCGAACCTCGGTCTCCTACATCCACATCTCCATTCTACCTCCTTACTCCTTAGTTGGACTTTAGCAGCTCTATCAATCCCATGTTCGAATGATGTTGGGAAATATGATCATATCTTCCATTAGCATACATGTAACCATGTTTCATCTCTGGCGGCTGTATTAACCACCAAACGTGGTTGTAATCGGCACCAGATCCCCCTCCACTGTGACCCCCACCAGGAAACCCACCAGTTGAGCTCATCTACGTAAATGGCAGCATCTAGAAAATCTGCAAAACAAGCCGAGCTCGGTTTAATGTGATGTTAAAGCAAACAAGCATTGGATAGTTGAATGAAACAAGACATTAAGAGGATTCACCTTGGACGCCTGTGACGCCCTTTTTTAATGGCCCCAGTAAAAGAGAAATTTACTGACTAGATTAGCTGTTAATAAATACGATCATTAGCCGGAGCTCTTTGTTTAATATGAGTGATAAAGAATACACTGCTGGCTGTATCCTAAATAAAATGACTAATCCTCTGCTCCTCCCTCTGCTCATTAACATTCAGGTCGCAGGCCTCTGTATTTACCGTCGTAATCAGTCTTGATGTCATCTCACTTATTTTAGAAAGGCAACGCCGCACATCTGAACCAGGTCAGAGCTACCTGGGATTTTTAGTTGAAGTGCCGTGCCCAGACTCTGACTGCCTCCCTGTCACCTGCGGTTGTCTTTATCCAGACGGATAAAAGCACACTCCCTCTGGCCAATTCTCGCCTCTGCTTCTCTTTCGTTTTTACACCCGGCAACCGTCTCTTTCTGTAGCAGAGTCACTAACATGATGTGCTAAGGTCATAAAACGGAATTCTTCAGTGGTTTTGTGACAAGACATATTGGCTTTTTTGTGTTATCTTATAATGAAACTGAATTAAGGAGTCACTGCTGTGTTCCTGTTGTTGTTTTTAGTGTGTGTGTGTGTGTGTGTGTGTGTGTGTTAATTAGGATATTCTGCATGTTTCTCACAGCATTGTCCAGTTTAGCTTTGATAGCATTGATAGATCCCGCACTGCAAGATTCACAATGAACATCTTTGTACTCCGAAGCTTTTCTTGTCTCATCATGAACTCTTTTACTCAGTCCAAATCTAAAAGCATCTTGTCACACGCCCAGGCGCCGCTGAGAGGCATGGAACTGCCACTAATCTAGATTTTACTTGTCTTTATTTTTAGACCAGTTTACAGTTTGTGTGCTGCAGTTTGGCAGCCACAATAGATATTTATTGGCTTATTTAAATGAAACCCTAAGTAGCATGGAAGGCCTAATCCTGGCCCTGAGCACAACAATAATATAACAGGTTAACTAGCTGGGGTGAGACAAATAATTACACAGAGGATGGCTGAGTTCTGATGATAAACATCTCCAGTGTTGACCTTCAGGGGTAAAAAAACAGAATCAAGCACCACTAAGCAGCAATGATGCAGTCAGTGGAATCAGCTCAGAATGGCACTGATGACTGATTGTGGCATTTATTCTAATCTAATCTTCGATTTATGACGTCCATTTTGAAGCCAACTGTTTCTGAGATTTGAGGTTCGTCCATCTTTCAAACATCTGTCCGTCATCTCCTACAAAAATGAGTCACACTTTAGTGTAGATACTGTGTGTGGGTGTGAGCATGCACACTCTATTCAGTTAGTATTCAGTTATTAATATTAATAGAAGATTAAAACTGACACAGACACACCTACTGAGATTTAAGCTGCGGCACAGAGGCAAGATTTGAAATTTATTAGAATTATTCATCAACACTTATTGTGAGAGAAATCATTACTCGCTCAAAAGTATGTGGACACCAAGGTGATGAAGTCAGCCACATTTTGTTCCATCAAACACACACGGTCAATATCTAAATCCTCATTATGTGCTGTCAATAAATGGACGTTTTGGAGATATTAGAGCCTGTTTTAGGATATTTTCCATAAGTTTGTCCATAAAATGTCAGAATATATTGATTGGTTAATGATGCAAAGAGTGAAAAAAACAGTGTTTGCTAAAATTGCACCTGTCCGTTTACTTTTGGTCACTCATTGAATTAAATACTCACTAAATTTCACTGGTGTTAGTAGCAATTACAAAAACTCTAGCTTGAACCTTTGGATCAGGTTCCCCTACTCTTGGCAGATGACAAATGCTCCCTGCTGATGTACAGACAATAGAGCTTCCTCTGAATGTGATTGGTCAACAGCGACATGGCAGGGGTATCTTCTTGATTAATGCACGACTGGTTCTGCTTTAAAACCTCAGACACACAGTGCAGGCATTCAGTCATGATTGACAGTTTTTTTACTTCTTGTTGTAGTCGTCTGCTGTTACATTAAGTCTCGAGCCAGTACTAACCACAGAGCAACATGAACAAGTTGTTCTTTGTCCAGCACCCAGAGGGCACTTTTATTATGGCCGTAGCAAATTTCTGCTTGGAGATTTATTTCCAGTATTATATATATGTATATAAAAAAACACACTTTTTACTAGTGATGGAGAAAAAGGCTGCCGTGGGTCTGTATGCATAGCGGCATAGCCTTTTGTCAGCTCCCTTGAGGTTACAAATGTGCAAGACTGCATGGTCTAGACCTCATTGTAGCCTATTAATATAATAAATGAACACGGTTGCATGTGTGTTGTTTCTCATACACATTCCAGCGAGCACAAGATGCTGTGGCACAGCTGAGCAAAGCTTCACAGTGTATTTATAGATACTTCTGTCAATTAATCCAGCCGAGGGTTTTTGTTATTACATACGTTTGTGCTTTTTTAAACAGTCTAATCATCTTCGAAGACGGTTTAATGGCCCGTTTTTTGTTTCCAGTAATTAAGACAAAAGGCAGTAATGAACAGGAGCGTGTTAAAGGCCTGTCGCTAAAATCCATCTCCTGACATATTCAAACACAGTTTAATGAAATATTTAACACTGGAAATGAACAGCTGTATTTTAGTTGCACCAACTGTCCCACATTAAGATCTATTTCAGTGGCTCCTTGTATCAGAGCAATGGCACATAATGACCTCTTGTCTGAAAAGACTCACATTCACAGCACATTCTGACGAATGAAAGTGAAAATAATTCAGATACAGCAGGAAATGGTCTAGTTGTGCCTACATATGAGCGGTCAAGAGAAGGTCAAGCTCAAGTTTGGGGTGTAAATAATGCATTGGTCTGACACACATGCGATCAGGCAGACTTGCGGCTGTCTTGTACTAAAAGGAGGTTCATCTCATGCAGTCTCACGGGGCCCAATCATTTGAGTCGTTTCCTATTCCAGCAGGCTGCTACATTGTTGAGATGTCTGGTATTTAATTAATAAAATGGATATGAACACCTGTGCAAGCATTCATTAGAGTGTCTCTTTAAGATGATCAGGTACTAAGAGTTGCAAATTATATGTCATGTTACACCAAGCTTTGAATTAGGCAGTGAAGTGTCTGAGCGAGGCGTCGTCTTTGGCACACAAGTAAAAAAAAACAGTTTGAACTTGAGCCTATTTCTGTCAGCTTGTCTGCTCATTCATTTTCAAGTCTGCCAGGTGTTAACAGCTGTTTTGTGGACTGTATATAAAGACATGCAAATTACATGCTGAACAACAAAAAGTACTTACTTTAGCGAACGCAGACAACATCACCTTTCGTCTGGGGATACTGTCCATCAAGCGTTACAAGATTTGTTTTAAAAGACAAAAAAAAAAAACTTGTGCTGGCGCTGAAAATCTTCTCCACTGTGTGCACTCATGCATTATAAAGCCTCTTTTGGCAAAGGGTCGGATGCTGCAAATACTTAGGTGAAAGTAATATTCAGAGGGTTTGTGAGTGTGTGTGAGGTTGGTGTTCGGATGGCAGTGAAAACCTGAATCTGCACCAAAATATTGACTGACCGCCATGTTTTTATCGGTAAGACACAGATCACAACCTCCATTAACATGTGTTTTTGCCTTTAAAGACAAGCTGTAGTTTGGCGTCCTCAGTGCTCTGCAGGTCGCATGCTATTATCTGCTTCCATTAGGAAGCTGAGAACTAGTATGAATCCCATCTCATTTTGATGACCCCTGTTAAGGTAATGGCAGTACTGCTGGACACCACAAAGAAACAACAGCTGATGGCCTGATTATTTTCCTGTCTTGAGCTCAGCTGCTGTATGCATTTGATTGACAACACTGCTATTACATTGTAAGGGAATGGGAGACAAAGTAAACAAACTTGTGTCTGCGCTACGAGCCACAGGCAGACAGCAGTGTGTTGTTAGCAGCGAGCGCGCGGACCACCACACAAAACATCTAACTGGACTGAAGTGACATTTCCAGGCATGCTTACATGCTGTTAAATATGCTGCAGCTGAACAGCTAATTAGCTATAAAGCCAGACAAAATAATGTAAGCAGTGCACTTTTAACTGGCAAATGGTCGCTTAGTTGACAATGTTAGGTGCAGTGTGAGACATGAGGTCATGTAAATTAGAAAAGGTGAAGACTTGAGCAGGAAAGCTAATGTGGTTTTTGGTCAAAGTGACAGGATGCTGACTGGAACTGTGTGACCTTATGCTTGGTCTGCGGTGGAATGTTGTTTAATGCAAGGTATGAGTGGCTGTATTGTAATAAGGTCACCATCTACACAGATGGATGATTCAAGACTAGAGCAATGCAATGTTATGAAATGTAGAAATAGATAACGCATGTAATATGGCAGCAGTGGCTCAGTGGTAGAGCAGGGTTGTCCAATAACCGGAAGGCCGGCGGTTCGACCCCAGCTCCTCCCTAGTCATTGTTGTGTGTCCTTGGGCAAGGCACTTTACCCGCATTGCTTCCAGTGCACTCACTGGTGTATGAATGCGTATGAATGGATCGGCGGTGGTCGGAGAGGCCGTAGGCGCACCTTGGCAGCCACGTCTCCGTCAGTCTCCCCCTGGGGAGCTGTGGCTACTACTGGTAGCTTACCACTGCCACTGTGTGAATGTGGTGTGAAAGAATAATGCATCTCAATGTAAGCGCTTTGAGTACCTGCCCAACAGAGCAGAAAAGCGCAATGTAAGACCAATGCATTATTATTATTATTATTATTAATATTTCATCCTGAAAACTGCAGTACTTTAAATGGCCACTAGTGGCTGCAAAACAAAAATCAGAATCAGAATTACTTTATTTATCCCTGAGGGGAGATTCTTTTTTGTTACAGACAATAGAAATCAAAGATAAATTGAAGTATGAAATTGAAATATATAATAAATATCAAAATACCTAGATAGCATTTAAATCCCTGAGTTGTATCTAAAGAACAATACTACTGTATAAAAACCTTTACATAGTAAAGAGCATGACATGAATGAACCAGTATGAATGTACAGTGTCTGAGTGACTGTTACAGTTCAGAGTTCAGTAGTTTGATTGAGACAGGCAGGAATGACTTCCTGTGTCTCTCAGTGGTGCATCGTGGGAGTCAGAGTCTGTTGCTGAATGAGCTCCTGTAGCTGGTCAGCACAGTGTGGAGCGGGTGAGAGGGACCTCACCCTCAGACTGCTGCCCCAGCAGACAACAGCACACATGATGGCACTGGCCACCACAGACTCAGAGGACATCCTCAGCATTGTCCTGCAGATGTTGAAGGACCTCAGCTGCCTCAGAAAGTAGAGGCGACTCTGGCCCTTCCTGTACACAGTGTCCACGTTCTTACTCCAGGCCAGTTTGTGGTCCAAGTACATTCCCAGGTATTTGTACTCCTTCACCACCTCCACACTGACCCCTTTGATGCTGGTAGGGGTCACTGGAACCTTTGTCCTCCTCAGATCCACCACTAGTTCCTTTGTCTTTGTCACATTGAGCAGTAGGTGGTTGCTCTTGCTCCAGGTGACAAAGTTATCCACCACAAAAATGTCCCCACAGATCTCTCCTGTCAAAATATACACCATTATGGCAGGAAATGGACGTTTACAGCACAAATAGTGGATTTTTCATATAAAAGTGGCCCCAGAAGCTGCACTCAAGAGGTGCTTGCAGACTCACTGAGCTGCTGTGCAGCACCACTCTGTATTGAAGGGCTAAAGTCCCCCACTGACCACAATCTCAGCTTGCTGTGTTGAGGTGTCATCAGTTGTTTGTGTGACCCAACTGCCCAATCTGTGGTGTAGCATGCTAGTGCGACACACATATCTTCAGCCCGCTGTTGATCTCACTGTGGACTCTGTCGTGTGTGGCATCTTATCTCATCAGGCTCATCTGATGTCTCTCGTTAACATCCTTCCTCATGTCCCAAATCCTCCTGCCAATTAGCCTTTAACATAGATCTACAGTGCGTATAGGGGCACACATTCTGCTATACTTAGCGGATGTAGTGTTGGATTATCACAGTAATGCAGCATGCAGGATGCTTAATGTGCACACTTACCACTTTAACAACTCTTCCATGTGTTCCCCCTTTTTTCCCTAGTAAACACTTACCACAAGCTCAAAATGACAATGCAATTTTAAATAAGGATTAATCATGAATGTTGTTTTGTTCTCAGTCTTTCTATTTGCCACCCTCCACTGAGGCTCCTTTACAAATTGCAGTGGTGGTGAGCTGGCAACACACCGCTCCCTGTCGCTCTGTGGAGAGATGTCAATAAAGCTCAGCACAAAAAGGGAAATAGTTTTCTGGTCCTCGGGTAGAGAATGGCTTGGCTTCAAGTAGTGATGGCTACAGCTGCTGTGCTGTCTATACAGCTATATACACATATACACATTAGTGTTGGCTGTGGTGTGCTTTGAATAGAGTGTAAAATAAAGACATGTCGGCTGCTGTTTTGCCTTGGAAACTGCACTGTTATCAGTTGTTTATGCCGTCATTGTAAACAAGTGTCGAAGTTCTTTTCTTTGCAGAAAGTTGAGGGGTGATAAGGGGTTAATTATTTACTTTTTGAGTGACTGTAACTGCTGTTAGTGCCCTCCTGTGGTTGTGTGAATAAGTGCAGATCATCTCAGCAGGGCCAAGAAAAAGGCAGCAGACCTGGTTACAAATGGGGGGAAATAAATGCTTTGTAACGTGTTTAAGCATTGTGCAAATGTCTCCTTTAAGCAACATAATCTTTCCATAGACTGTGAAAAAATATGGACAAAACTTCCATAACATCTGAAGAGATGCCTGAACTCCCAGTTATTCTGAATACGGGCAAATAAGGTTTAATGCAATTAAAAATGAGTTATAAGAAAGTCACCTGACACTTGTACGGGAAATTTATCAATAGAGGGAAGCTGTGTTTGTACCACACATGGTTATTTCTGCTGGAGGATTTATTCTCTTTTGGGGCCTGCCCCTAGAGGCCACATGTGGAACTGCAGTTTGCAATACTTTTATTCTCTTGAGGTAGCCACTTGGTTAACATTTGAAATGTGAAATTAAAGTATTGTTCTGATGAACAGAAGCGTGCATACTTTGTCTGTGTTTTGGCAAAATAACTTCACAATTGAGTGTGGTGATACTGAATTATATTCAACATATCCAACCATACACACCCTACAGCCTGTAGACATATGAGTCTGGCTGTCTGTCAAATTGAATAGAGTGTATTAATTAAAATGAGCTGAATTAATTAATTAACTTATTGAAGACATTCCAAACTGTTACACGACCAACACTTTTTGATTGGTTATGTTTGTATCAAAATGTCAGTTTTATTATAGGGGGAACATTTAAGTGTCATCAACCATAGTAGCTGTAACATTCAAAATTTGGATTTTTGCTTAAAGAATATTTAGTTTCTGTTCACTGTAAGCCGCCATTTGCCAGATGTTTGCACAGAGCAGCTGAGGTACAGTGTGCTCTGTGTTTACTGAGGCAGCCTGATTCATTGTTGACTTCTAAAGTACAGAAACATTTGACTGTGTGTTTTAAAAGTCTCTGGGGTAAAAGTGAAATAGATTTTTCTACTCATACTGTGTGTTTTTACTGTTTCGGCAGCATGAAGAATAAGAAAAAGGGCCTTCAGTGGCTCTGCTTACACTGATGAGAGCTCTGTTGATGCTTGATTGTGGAAAGCTGGTGGGAATGACAAATTTATGCTTAATTGCTCCACAAATCAACAACATTGTTTTGTGATGTTTCTTTCTTGCCGGTGGGGGGTGGGGGGGGGGGGTGCTGCCATCCTGTATGTTTTTATCCTTCCATCAGACCTCTGTGCTGGAGCCAGCCCCCTTTTTATTCTTCACACCTATTTCCAAGGATTGATTTATCAGCACACAATGCTTCATTTGCACATCAGCCCACTTTGAACCTCCTTGAAAGTCTATTCTAAATATTTAATCAAAACCCAACCAACAGAAAATGAGGGAAAAGCACTGGTGAACTGAAGCTAACACTTTGTGGCTTATCTTTAATCTTAAAGGTCATGAAAGAACTGAGGACCCAAAGCAACAAGAATAAGAGATTCTCCTGACTTTGACATTCACATAAAGAGACATAAGACCCAAGAGAGAGAGAGGGAGGGAGGGAGAGGGAGGGAGAGGGAGGGAGAGGGAGGGAGAGGGAGGGGAGGCTGAGCCTAAGTCTGCTCTGCCTTTGTGAGGAAGTGGTGACACAGTGAGGAGCTTACAGCATGAGCCATGTTGAGAGAAGAATGCAGAATTCAGAGCGCCAAACAAGCCTTTCTGACCCCTGACGTAGAATGAGCCGTAGCCATTATCTGTCTCACTTCATCACAGGCATCAGCTTATGATCCTGTGCTCTTCAGCCTCTCAGCAGAATTTATCCAAATGTTAATGGTCTTGGCTTCGGCAGCAGCAGCAGCAGCAAGAGTTTCAGTGTTGTCACTGGCTCCGCCAACATCTGAAGTGGACGGCCAAGCCTCTGCTCCAGCTTTTAGTAGGGAAGACAGCTCCATGGGGAGCGTAACACTATCTGAATAAAAATAAAAGTCCTCATGACATATTTAAATAACATACTTCTATTATGCAAAGAAAATGTAAAACAGCAGAAGAGAACTGCTGCAGTCCTTATCATTTCAGAAATAAAGGTTAGTCAGCATTCATTTGAATAATATGTTCCGTATTCATTAATTTAAAAACAGTGACGTTCTTCTCAGTATATCTTAATAATAAATACTTAGTGCAGCAGTGGCTCAGTGGCAGAGCAGGGTCGTTCAATAATCGGAAGGTTGGCGGTTCGATCACAGCTCTGCCCTATTCATTGTTGTGTGTCCTTGGGCAAGGCACTTTACCCACCCACCTGTAGGTGCACCTTGGCAGCCACGTCTCCATCAGTCTCCTCCTGAGGAGCTGTGGCTACATCTGTAGTTTACCACTGCCACTCTGTGTGAATATGGTGTGAATGAATAATGCATCTGTAAAGCGTCTTTGAGTGTCCTAGAAAAGTGCTATATAAGTTCGATGTATTATTATTATTAGTGTATAAAATAAGAAAATAACATGTCTGGCTAGCAGTCAGACATTGATGAATATTTAATGTATATGAACAAAACATCCTTCTAAATAAGTTTCTTTATGTCATCTTAGCATTTCAAAACATTTGCTGATCATCTTTACCATAACTAATTATATAGCTGATGCTTATTAGGTTATAATTAGGTTATAATTAGGTTATGTTTATTATTCATTCCAAATAATGGTCCTATTAGTGGAGCACTTTGCTCCACTGCTGTTTAAACATGGCTCAAACTGTAAATAAACACCTTGCGTTCAGAGAAAGTAAACAAACGGATCCCTTTGGATGGAATTAGTTTTGTCAACAAGCAATTATCACTCATCAGAAATCATATTATTTAATTAGAAGTATGGGTTTGAATGTATGCTGGAACGGGACATTGGTAAAATAGACACGTAAGCCTTATAAGTGATTGTCTCACTGCTGTCCGGTTAACGTGACTCATTTCAACGAAGCCTGGCCAGCGATCTATTTTTGGCCCCGTTCAAATTGAAAAATGCAGATGAGGCATCATTAAAGACTTGTCTGTGATGAAATTGTCTCTCGTGCCCAGCGTGCAATTCTTCCTCCATTTGTCCAATTTGAGGGGAAAAATGGGGCTCATCAAGCATACATCAAATTTATTACTGTTCGCTGAAGAAGCACATTGTGCAGATCCCCATTGTAAAATGGCAGTTTAAATCAAAAGCAAGCAAGTCTGTGCCACTGTGATTCCCAGGGGGCCCTGTAGGTTTAATCAGCATGTATCTTCATGTCCTGTGTTCCGTCAGGTTTCAGTTTACAAACAGTTGCTTACTGTACATCCAGATTTATGAGCCAGGAGTGTCACAGAGACACTCAGAAACATGTGAGCTGCCTTTATAAGTGACAGAAACTCGAAATATTCATTGTTCCGTTTGGTCTTTTCTAGCACCTGAAGGAATAACTGGCACTTAAGCTGCTAAATTCTCCATTATCAGGAGCTGTAGTGGCCAACTGTGTCTTCTATGTGGTGCTGACAAAGTGCTGAGGCTTATTTGTGCAGCAAAACAAGACAATAAATTGAAACTAAACCACTAAATAGTGGGCAGAGCAGCTGTATATGGAGCTGAAAGGAGCAGGGATGCAGCAGGAGTGGGATGATGATAATTCAGCGATATTGTCTGCTCAAGTTGTTTTTACAGTGTCATTTGATTTTTTTTCCCAACCATAATGAAAAAAAAATTCCAAGTCTGCTGCAGAACATGAACAAAATGCCTCTGTGTCTGACTCACTTAACGTAAATTAGCCGACCATTTCCCAGGGAACATGGAGGTCAAGGATGCGATGAATCATGCAGAACGTCATATGTAATGTCGACAGTTACGATGGGTAAAGTTGAACAGAGCTGAAATCTCTGCCACATATGCAAGCCTTACATCAGCTTTCATAACACGGTCATGTAGCACACTTACCAAACAGAAGAGTAACTCCGGTGTCACAACAAATGTTCTCCTGTCAGATCGCTTTCCTATAATAAGGAAGAAACATGTCTTGGGATTAACGACTGCTGTGAACCTGTTTATTAGACGTTGTCTTCTGGCTTCCTGTAAGATGCACTGCAACCCACCTAACCAGCACTTCTTTTTTTTTTTCCTCTTCTTTTCACACAGTCCCTCATGTTGCTCTCATTTTTATTCTTTCTTAACTTGTGTTCACAATCCAAGTGCAACGGATTAGCTACTGCCAGTCCACGCTCAGTTAATTAATGTCATTGAAGAGGATGGATAAGCTCTGAACAAGGCGGCGCCAGCGCCGAGTGTTGAAACAAGCCTTGTTGAAATTTTGTGTTACGTTTGGCAGGACTGTGTTGTTCCAGATGAAGAGACAATATTTGGAAGATCTTTTCTGGTGATTTGCTGAAGTTTGTCTCAGCTTTAATGTTTCCTCTGTGTGTGTCTGTGCTGCAGAATGATGCGCTGCAGTCATAAATGAGAAGTGCAAAGGAAGCAGTAACAGTTGAAGCTGGCAACATTTAAGGATAGATTCACTGTTCACAGGTCATATATGAATTCCTTGTTGATCTCCTGTTTAAACTAGCCATAAAAAAGTGAATAAAATTCACATCTCTTAAAACCTTACTTTAAGTTATGCAGGGAAACATGCAGAGATATCTCAGCCTTTTTAGAATTCATGGATCAAACACATTAAAGCCACAGAACAGTGGATGATATCGATTGTCTTATTACTCTACTACCTGTCTTAGAGTGGACAGTGAGGTCTTGAATCATGTTGAATCATGAAAAACAGACAGGTGTGAGGGTCTGAGTGAGTTGGACAAGGACTAGAGTGTGATGGATAGACGACTAGATCACAGGACCTCTCACACCTGGGTGTTGTTGGCATGCAGTTCCTACAAGAAATGGCTCAATGAAGGAGCGAACCAGTGCAGTAACATGTCATAGCTAATCATAGTGCACATGGAGAGCTGGCCTGTGTCATCTGAAGAGCTTCTGTAGCTGGGATACCTATTGCTGGTTATGATAGACATCTGTACATCTGCGCTTGCCGTTTATGGAGTTATGTAGCCACAGACAAGCCTTGTTGCACTAGCCAATGTTGTACGGGGAAATCTTATGTATATATATATACAGGTGGCCAACATTCAGCTGTCTCCACTCGGTGTACAACAGTGAGGTCAAAATGTCTTGTTAATGGGTGGTGCCATGTTGGAAAAAGATCCTAAAACTAAAGTCAGCCAGTGGAGGTTGAGAGGTGAAGCCACTGTTTGCTGTTCTGTCCAAACACTCATCATGCTAAGCTAGTAGCTTGGCTGACAACAATAAGTAAACAAAGACACAAGTATCAAATAAGTGAACACAAGTGTGATAAATCTGGCTAACAAAAAATAATTTGTAGTTTGGTTGTGTCCACTAACACAGCTGAGGACCTACCCTGCAGCCAGCCACTAGTGGGCTCATTTTTGGTTAGCGGTCATCTTATCCATCTTTACACAGTCAATGATTTTAACACAGAGGATTTAACAATCTGGCTGTGATCAGATCCTGGCAGAAGTGCTCTGCAGGAGGACTTCATGTGCCTGTAAGCCAAACATGAGGGCGGTTTGTGAATAGGAATACATGCAGACTGAATGGAGAGGGTTGGAGGACAGAGGATAGGCAGGACCAGACAGATGTGTGGGTCTCACAGAAAACCTTCAGTAATGTTGATTGGAGGTAGAAAAAAATACTCTAAAAAGGATTCAGTTTTAATATATATAAACTTTAGAAACCCAAATGAATGTCTATATTCGATTAGTATAAACCTTTTTAATACATTCTTGAACAGAAAGAGTTCGTTTAATTTAAAAGTTCAAGTATTTTTTGTGTGTGAAGCTGAAAGTACATCTAAACTAACATAGACATGCACCCTTTGAACGCCTAAAAAACCTACCGTTCGGGTGAAAAGGCCACAGAGTTCCTGTGAATAAAACTCAGCAGAGCCATTGTTCCACTTCACGTCAGTGTATTTTGCTTCAAGAGCTGATATTAGTAAGTAAGAAGCATTTGAAGGACACAGGAAAGTTTTCATCCCTTTAATAAATTGAAAGCACTAAACACTTGCTTCGATTTTTTTGTTGTTGTTTACATGCTGTGTGCTGAGACAACTGTTAGCAGAGATTAAGCCCAAGCCTCTACCTATTCACCCATCTCATTTCTTAGATGATAGCTCGTGACGAAAGAAACAAAGGCGGTGGAATTGCCTGGGCTGTGTTTGTTTACTGTGAAAAGTTTTGCTTGTTGTTGCACTTCATACTCATTTAAAGCACAGCTGACATGCAGGCTGTTCTGCAAAACCTAATGAGGAAAATAGACTTGCAAAAACGGTCTCACTGGGGCAGATTCATGGCCTCAGACCCCTCTGGCATTTCTGGGTAAGTGCCCTTTTAAAGACCATTTTTATGGCACTTCTGCTCTATTATACAGTTCACAGTAAGGAGACAAAAAGATGGGAGACAGAGGGCGTGACATGCAGCAAAGGTTCCAGACAGAATTTAAATCTCAGATGTTATTACTGTACACTTTGGGCAACCGGTCTGCCAAGACGGCCGTGAAGGGACCTCTTAATTCAAATTCACCCCTGTCCCTTCCGTAGTCTTTGCCAAAGAGCATGTTTATTCAGATAGTTAGATGCATTATTCACCGTAAAATGAATAAAAAATGCTTTCACTTTCAAAGGATCATCAAACTGACTCGGCCAACAGTACATTTACATTAGAAAAAACAACAAACAGACATTAAAAAGTGCATGAGGTGCATGTTTGGTGTTACTCAGTAGCACCACAAGGAAATGTCACTACATATTTATTTGCCACCTTTATACAGTGGATGTTTGGTCTTAGGCTGCACAGTGAATGAATGTTTGTCATCTGTTGGATAAATCTGGATAAATCTCAGGAAGATTTACTTAATTAATTTTTCCATTATTAATCCAAAACAAAGACAGCACTAAAAAGTCTGCATCTCGGGCTGAGTGAACAGGAAGTTGTCCTCCGAACTCCACACTGAAATGATACAGAAACAGAACATGTTCACCTATGGAGTGAAAACTGGCACCAACCAACCTTATTTTGACATTCAAGGCAGAGAAACATTTGTTCCTATATTATACAAAAAATACACACAGCTTTCCAATACCTTTCATATATTTTTAACTAGAGAATCGTACCACCGAATTTTAAAAATGGAAAAAAAACCTGCAGACCCAGCGCAGAGCCTTGAGGTGCACCACAAGGGACTTTATGACATTTTGATACAGCACCATTTGCTTTCACACATTGTGCTGTATTGGAAAGATGGCTGCTGATGCATCGCTGTAATTATAAAGTGATATATTAGGCAGACAGCTGCATAAACAATAACAATAAAATGCATACACATGGAATGAAGATATCAAGTTTTTTTTGCCTTTTTTAGGGTTATGGAACAATGATTTGTTCAGTGCATCAAAGTTAAAATTTGTTATTTATGTGCTTCTAATCAACACAATGCACCTTCCTGATAAGATTAATGCCACTGCCACTCTGTGTGAATGTGGTGTGAATGAATAATGCATCTGTAAAGCGTCTTTTGAGTGTCCGCGCTATATAAGTTTGATGCATTATTATTATTATTAATGGTGGTTAGCCATCAGCCATTACAGCAATGAAGCAGGAAAGGTAAGGAAAGGGAAAAAAATGCTGGTTCCTAAAAATCAGTGCCTCTCATAGTATATACCCCATTCACACTGGGGAAATCAATCGGCTAGAGTGGGATTCGGGGCCATATCTGGATATATCCTGATAGTGTGAACACCGCGAATCAGGCTATATTCAGCTTGATTTCAATCCACCTCTCGGCGGTGGATCTAGCCGGATTGGCTCAAATGTGGCTCAGGTCTGAACGCAAATGCAGCTAGTGAATCCGGCTAGCGACGTGATACTTCCGGTTCACGGGCACAGTGTCCGGGTCGTGTACAAAACGTGTGTAAACAACTGTCGAACTGTGACAGCTTTGCCCCGAGTTTATTTTCCACAGGGCTACAAAGGAATAAACTGCTTTTCAAACTGGAAAAAAACAAAAGGATGAGCAACATGGGACAACAAAAAATGCACGACGCATGCGCACAGGCGGTCCTACCACAGCTTGAACAGACTCTGTATATTACGAGGTGCCACCTAGTGGTTTGGAGGACTGCAAACAAGCTGGATTAAGCCGGATTGAGTGTGGACACGCTTGTGATAGCCAGATTTGAAAATAGGTCTGAACGTATCCAGCTTAAAGACTATCCAGATACAATCTTACTCTAGCTGGATTAACTTTCTCCAGTGTGAACGGGGCCTTAATGAGGAACACACACATACTGTAACTGGCTTTGCTTACAAGGAAAAACACAGGTTAGAAGTCCATGTGAACATTTCAACATCTCAAACAGTCATATACATTGTGTGGGTTTATACTGTTAAATCTAATCCAGCAAATAAGTGTGACCATAATCTTTCCATTTAGAAATAAGTCTGTATAATCCTGTTTCATGCCCAATTAAAGACAGCAATTGATGCCCATATCTTACCTCACTGTTATGCAAATGGACACTGAAACTGCATTTTCATCAGCGTCTAGCTGGGAGATATGATATTTTTTTATGCTATTAATATTCATGGATGGCTATTGCATGAGATTTGGGAAATGAATGATGAACCCATTTTAGAATGTCCCATGCCCAAGGGTAAAGTGGCTTCCCCCAGCAAAAAATAATCAAGTAGTAGTTTATTCTTTAGACAAGCTTTTTGAGGAAAAATATAAAAAAATACTGAGCCAGCAGAGTCCAACACAAAGAAGCGCCCGCTTTCTGAATGTGCAGAAGCGTGTTTGAAGACGGGGTCGAGCTGAATGAGAGTGTTGCACATTAAGCATGTTAACAGATGGCAAAGCTTGAGAGGCCAGGTACCATGGAGCATAGCAACAAAGCGTTTGATTGACAGTTTCACTGAAGTGGCACAATAAATCGGAGCTGAGTTGTGCCAATACAAAGAGGCAGGGAGAGATCTGCTGGGTGTAACCACTGGATTTGTATTTCAAAGTGCACTTCATTACAGTTTCTGCCAAAAAAAAAGAAGCCTCTCTGCACACTGCTTCCCTTTCACAAGTATTTTCATTAAAAGTTGGGACGTCTCCTCCAGTAAGAAATAAGACATCCCAAATCTCCTGGATGGAGAGAAGAACTGAGGGATTCACATAAACAGGAAGCAGCACACAGGGTTTTTATTTACTCGAATCGCCTGTTTTTATTCGGGTAGAATATTCAGGACTGTTCGGCTGTCTGAGTTTCATTTATTCTGGATGCTATAAGCAGCTCTGTGATGTGCAGTTTGATGATTTCCATGTGTTCCATGTGTTCTTATTCCTGCTCTCTGCTTATAAAAGGATCGATTTAGAAGAGCCTAATTTTCTTTTCCTGCTCATGTTACTGTAAATATCCCCCGTGCCAGTATTATAGCACCCAGCTCTATACTTGTAGCTATTAGACGAGGCACTGTCTTTATGAGAGAACGTATAGGAAGATGTGGTTACGGGATAATTATCCAATGAAATCACATATTTAAAATGGTCCTCCTTGTGACTCTTGAGCAAGGCCACAGATGCCAGCATTCATCCTTATCAGCGGAGGGTGAAGACCTCTATTAACCTTGGTTCATTTCAGTCCCTTTTCACATTGGTGCTGTTTGTAGGCATGATAGATAATTTCCCTTTCAATGCAGCGTTACTTGGCATAGTTCAGGAAAAGCAACATTAATGAGCTGCAGATTAGGATTGAATTTTGTACTTAATATGCTAATAAGTATAATTATAAATTTGATATGAAATCCATGCAGATTAACGAGTGGATCTTTGCCTCTTCTATATAAAATACCAGCTCATTTATCGCGTCTTGTGTTGGCATGTCATTTTGATGGATTAATAGTCATATTTGGTGATGTTTGGATTACAGTACATCAGTGATTAGATGGCTCTCATACCTGGAAGACCGTGATTGTTAAAGGTGGTGGTGATCTGTTGTTTACGTGCTCAAATCAAATGCCTCCATCAGCACCGCCGCAATCTGTCATCTCGCTCATCAGAGAAGCGGGACGTGGTCCCAGTCGGCACCTTAATCAGACGGTGCGGCTGTGACGTGGCTTTGCATGCGCTCTTTATGCTGTGCAGCCTCCCAGGAGGCCTGTTGTAAAGAAACACAGTGTGTACTTAATCAGCAGCAGCAGGCAGTAAAGTTGAAGTCATACACGTATAAAAGAACACGATGTTCCTTCAGCACAAATTAGATTGCATGAAACTATTCTATTGTAGTTACTAGTTAATAGAAAAATAAGAAACATAATGTTGGAAACTTACAGGTGGTGTTACTGTAGCTAAGCACCCATCCTTAAATAAGTGCATGATGGTAGAAGATTTCCTTGTAACAGTGTGATTTAGATAAGACTTTATTTAACTGCACAAAATATTCCAGTATTTGCCAAACAAATGTTGTTTAGTGTGGCTAAAGCAAAGAAAGGTTTAGTACTGTTTTGTGCAGCCACACACCAAAGTCAATGTGCCAGAAATGTGGTAATAGTCTTTCAAGCTGTCTAATAGTCTGTGTTTTCTATCTTCTGATTTGAAAAAGCATTCCATGCTCACCAGGAAAGAGCGACATGAAGTTTATGTAACATGGAACATGTGTGTGTATTTCTGCAGCCACATTGCTGTGTGTTTATGGTGGCAGGGACTCATCATGACGGAGGCTGAAAACAGCGACTGTCCGATGGGATAGTTTTTTCTTGTAAAATGTCGGATTGTTATGAATTTTGTGTGTTTTAATATGATCTTATTTGATCTTAAGTTTACAGCAGGCAAACTTAACAGCGGGTAAAAACAAAACAGTAGGCGGTGTCAGGGACACTTGAACCTCAGACGTCTAAATGAAAGTCTGCCACATTGCATTTCACCCATCATTCCCAACATGCCTTCTTACTCTGACTTTTTCAGCCTTATTGGTCACATGTTTATGTTGTTAGCATAAACATAACCAGGTGTAATATCTGATGGATAACATAGGGGCTTTTTGGGGTCCATTTAAATGCGACTCTGTTTCTGCCTTACAAACAACTGCTGCCTTTTCCCACGGAGACGAGTATAAACACACAACAGGACATGTGTCATACAGAAATGGACATGAAGGGGTTAAATGACATTCTGTGCATATGAGTACGTGTTGGATTAACACACCTCTCACCACTAGGACTCCAGAGGTTGAGTGCTCTTTTAGTAAAAGCTTGTCTGACTACTGTGCCGTGGCTATATCCATGCATTAAATGTAACAAAATGCTCTTGTTTACAACCACACTTTGACAGGCAGCCCTTTGGTGTTAGCAGGTGACAGGTAACCCCCCCCCCCCCCCCCCCCTTCAGTCTTTGTAAAGGACACACAATAGCTGTGCATTAAAGACACTTCACACACTCATCATGCTTGATGCTTTGACATCACTTAAAGACTAATTGTTGCTCGTTGTCTCGTGTCTCATTTTGAATTCCGTCAACAGCCTTTTTGTTCTTTATGAGCAGCATCGAATGTCTGATCCTCCTCTGTTAACACAGTTTAACGTGCTGATCCTGCTGCCGTAGTTGTGTCTTGTTAATTGCTTCATTTCACTTCTCATTCATTACTTATTGAAGCAGCAGCAAAACATTAGAACATTAGAATATATTGTAACCTTTAAAACCACTCATTGACTGCTCTTTCTGTTTGTTGTATTATATTAATATAACCCAATATAACATATTACCCAATCAAAACTATTGCAAATATTTGCATGTTTAATAAACCTTGATCTGCTTCGGTCATGAGAACAGAATGAGCGCCCTCTGTTCAAGCTCCAGCCTCTGACTTAGTGCTCTGTGTCGAATCAACTGCTGAGGTCATACAAAAAGCTGCAGAAAAATCACAGTCCTGCAACCCGTGCGTAGGTTGCTTCTTAGCCTGAGGATGATTTGTTGAAAACTAGCAACAACATCAGAGACAACATACCCAAACAAATACCCACCAGAGACAGTGTTGCTGAGCTTATAAACTGCACATTTAATAAGATTTATAAGAGAGGAAAAATAAAAACGCACAACTTGCGGTGGTGGGAAGGATTTTTGGGGAAAGACGAGAGGCTAAAACATCTTATTTTGACATTATTTTGAAATAATAGTGAGCATAAAAAGCATCCAGGGTGGTATGTATGTGGGCGTTTAAAACCGTGGCTCCATCCCAAAACAGAAAAATGAAAATGTGCAGTACATATTTTATGTAATGTATTTACAATATTTCCACACAAAGGTAGAAATTCAGAGATATACTGACTGAGTTTTCAGTATTGATTATTCTGATTATTGATATGTTGTGGGTGAATATGAATATCAATAATCACAGCATGCTCACATTTAAATGAGTTCTTTAATGAGTGATTCGAAAATGTTTCATATTTTGGAGTCCACATGACAGCTGTCCAAAAGTGAAGCCAAAACATCTGGATTGCCTCCTGATGGATGGCGTATGATGTCATAAACCCTGCCTCCTCCATGTTAATGGGTGGAACATGGACCACCCACCATCTCTCAGCTGAGCAGTTGAGAGATTTTAGCTTCACTTTTGTACAACGGGTGGAGACGGAACCTCCATCTCCATATACAGTGGATGTTCCACACCTCATTGACATTCAGTTTCAAGTGTAGAATATCAAAATCTCCCTGTCGGTCATCTCATTCTTTTTAAAGCATGCGTGTGTGAGCCTGCTGTGTGCATGTGTGATGTTTAATGTCCTCCTAACTGTGGCTGCAGCAGGTTGAGATCTGGAACACTGTGGCAGACGCAGGTGCTTCCGCGCTGAAACAGAACTCTAATGAATTTGATGAGAAGATTGATTGCAGATTTTATTAAAGAGTTGGTGAGATGAGGCGAATCAGTGAGCCAAGCAGGACCCACAGAGCCAACTTCTATGTTCAGTCAAAGACGGGTGGGTGGGTTTCTGTAACTGTCAGTCTGCTCGGAGTGAAACAATGGACACAAATAGAGTCTTGCCTCCTCCAAATTGATAATCCAGCTGCCAGCAGGCTTCTCATCCAGATCGGAGTGGTGCAGCAGCAGGGTAGTTAAGCAGTAATCAAGTCACATCCGTCATCCAATTCCAAATTCTCCACCTCACACTCCCCCATCCCCCCCACCCCTCCTCTCTCCCCTCTGCCTGGCTTAACTCGTCCTCTTGTGTTTTCCCTGAGTGACACTTGGAAGTTGGGAAGAGGCTTCACTGATTGCCCTTGATGTGAATCAGATGCATCTGCCTGCCTGTTGCCAGTTTCCAACTTCTTAGCCATCGGTCAGATGAGAGGAAACGAGGCACCAAGCAACAGAGATACATAGAAGGCTATTTTTTTTAGATAAGTGCTTTTTCCACTGCTGCTGCTGTTTTATGTTTATAAATGTACACCTGTGGCACAATGGGTTTGCTATTTTGCTATTTTGCTATTTGCTATTTTTTTATTTTGCGTTTTTATGATGACTAAATTATATAAAGCTGCTGCATTGCACAAGTAGCATATATGTGAGGCTGCTACAAAACCTTTTTTTTTACAATCTCTTCATCATCATCATCATCATCATTTTCGGTTTGAGGTCTGTATTGATGGGCTGGACCTGTGTAAGTGACTCTGATCAGACATGGATGCATTTTAAAGGAGTGCTTAGGTTCACTCTGTGGCTGAAATCCTCCATTAAGCACTTAACCATCTCTGCTAACCAATTTCCTGAGGGGAAATCCCTGCAAATCCTCCTCCAGCATCAGCTGAATGTTACAAATTTAAGCTGCCTTCCTTTTATATGTCCATAAAAAAATCTCCCACTGTATTGAAGAACAGTTTCTTAGCATATCCTGCAACTGCAGTGCTTTTTATTAATCAATGTAGCTTTTGGCCTTTATGCCAATTTTGATAAATAGTTATTTTTTACCATCAGTCATATCTATATTTACTTATGAGCACAAATCTATTCTTTGTCAACCTCTCGCTGTCACATTATCACTGTCAAGATGGCAGCAAGTCTGGACAAGGTGCCAAATCAGGTGAACGGGGCACGGCCGTTCAAATCCACACTCCTGGTCGGCAGCCGTCCGTACAGAGAACTGTAGCAGCAGAACTCCTCATCACCTTCTCACTCTAAATCTCTTTTCCCTCATAGCTGCCACAAGAGTCCAGTGTAGCAGGCACCTGTGATAGTGTGACAGTGTTCCAGGTTGTCCACCTGCAGCCTTCCCCTTTGCTTCTCCTTGAAGGATGGAGATTGTTGTAGTTAACTATAGGGCCATGGCTTATATCACCTGTTCCTGGTGATTGAGGGTCATCTTGCAGGCTCTCTGTGTGTCTCTGTGCGTTTGAATCCGGCATCCCATCATGCTACCATCATGTCCCTGTGGACCCCATTGAGTGATAAGCCCTTGAGTCAGCTCCACAAAGATTAATTTCTGTCTGAAGCACCACACAGCCTCAATGATTTAATCTCAATCTGCATGTGATGCCAGGATTTACACACATATTGTGTTTTTGTTTGTGTGTGTAAAAGTTTAGAGTTTGTCATTGTCACGATGTGCTGCTGCTTCCCCCGACGCTCACTCAGATAAAGACAGCACCGCTCAGGACTGCACTTGTAGAGTTAATTTCCTGAGGTTGTTGCCTCCGGTACAAAACAACTTGTTTCTTGTAGCATTCCCCGACAACAAAGCTGGATTAGATGTTGTCATAAAATGTCTCTGAGGAAAAAGGTGAGGCTCTCCTACACACAAGGGATCGCTTTATCGTTTCGCAGTTGCAGTAAGCATTGATGTCTGGCAGCATGTGCCTTTCAGAGTAAACAAAAAAAAGTCCGAGCTCAATCCAGCTTGATTATAGCGCAACAATTACTGAGGCTGAAATCACTGTGTTGCACAGCTTTTGAAAAACAAGGATGGGCGGAATTGCATTAGATACACTCAAATCCCAGATTTAATTGAAGCCGGCAGCCGTAAGAGGTTCCTGGGATGCTTTTAAGGGCTGTAATTTGTGTGATATAGGTCCCTAGATGAGAGATTCCGCCATACAAAGATAGAATGAGTCACACGAGCTTCATACATCAAGCTGAAGAAAGACAGGAAGCCAACATCCGCCTGTCTGCGATGCCAAATCTGTGTATTATGTAACATACGGGAGGGATATACACAAAACAAATATAGTATGAATATGTAAGTAGGCAGAATAAATAGGTTTGGTTGCAACCTGGTTAATTTCACTGGGGGGGGGCGGTGTTCATGTCACATTGTGGATGATTGTGTTGTACATGACAATGGAGAAAGCAGAATGGATGGTCATGACGAGCTCAAAGCAGGCAGAAAATAAAGAGCTCACTCAGGGTTTACTTTTCTCTTTACATGTGGCTGAAGGTTAAACTGAGCGAGAGAGAAACAGAAAGTCGCCGCTTTCCCGTCAAGAATATTTACTGTAATACTTACTGGATTCAGAGCTGCCATCTTTCTTTTTTTTTTTATGTAAGCTTTTAGATATCTATCCAGAACAGAAGCATTGTTTCTAAGTACATGTAGGGCGTGATAGAGTGTTAAATGTCGAGGGAAAGTAATTGGCATCTACTTATGCATGAAAATGCCTGGGAGTAATCATTGAATTATTCATCTAATATGCTAAGTATTCTATTTCAATGCCTTAAACCTCCCTTGGTGGGAAATTACATAACTTAAAGTAACGAGCAAATTAGAAGGACTTCGGTTTTCAAGGATATAACAGTGGATGGATTCTATATCAGAATCGTGTTTATTGCCATGTAAGTGAAGAGTATTCACATTACTAGGAATTTGCCTTAGTGATTGGTGCACACATAAAACGTATAATATTTACCATGAAATAAGATAAAACTAAGATAACAAATAAGGTAAATAAGATAAAATAAGGTCAAGTAAACAAGGTAAATAATGTAATCTAAGAGTAAAGCTCTTAGACATGAGTGGTGGTTGTAATTGCAAACATAGACCCTGATATGAAAGAGTGTAACAGGGTAACAGGTACCACATGGATCGGTGAGGCGGTACTGGTGCAAGTAGTGCAAGATGGAAGTAAACAGTGCAAATAGTCATCATTGTGCAGTGACTATACTTAAGTGTCCTTGTGAAGTGACAGTGCAGAGCAGTGTATTAATTACAGTTCAACAGTCCAACAGCAGAGGGGAAGAAGCTGTTCTTGTTGTCTGAGGTTCTGGTCCGAATGGACCGTGACCTGAAGGGAGTGGCTCAAAGAGTCCATGTCCAGGGTGAGAAGGGTCAGCTATGATTCGACCAGCACGTCTTAGAGTCCTGGAGATGTACTGGTCTTGGAGAGATGGGAGGCTGCAGCCAATCGCCTTCTCAGCAGAGCACACGACACGCTGCAGTCTGTGCCTGTCCCTGGCAGTGGCCCCAGCGTACCACACGGTGATAGAGAAGGTGAGGATGGACTCAATAATGGCCGTGTAGAACTGAATCATCATCCTGGCTGGCACCTTGAGTTTCCTCTGCTGCCACAGGAAGAACATCCTCTCCCACTTGAGGTCCTGGGTGATGGTGGTACCCAGGAAGAGGAAGGAGTCCACTGTGGAGATGGGAGTGTCTGTCAGGGTGAGGGGGGGCTGCCACTTTCTGAAAGTCTACAGTCATGTCCAGTCATATCTTATTCATATCATACATTTACCACGACTGCAGGTTTATACTACAACACAGTCTGACAGTATATTTGAATGACAGCATGCATGATCTTTACATCCGCACATAAATACAAGGTTGTAATTTATTTTTCTCTATTTGCATCCTATAATTTAAAAAAAAAAAGAGTACAACGCAGAATATCAGCTTTTATTACTCATGTGTAAAATTGGTTTACACTACTTCAATTTCATCTGTCTAAATGATAAAATACTGTAATGCAAATTATTCTGCAATTAATTGTTTGCATTCAGGCTGCGTTTAGATAGATTAGATAGTACTTACTTTTGACTCATTATTTTGACTTCTTTGATTGGATTGACTTTAATTTATCTCATTTTCATTTTTTTTCTGCCTGCTCGGCTTCATCAATACATATTACTGTTATTATTATTACTACATTATTACTTGTGAGTATTATCAGGCAGCAAATCATATACTGGATGGGGTGAGAATCATCTCTATGGTAACAAAGAAAATGAATAATGTGTTGAGAAAAGGTCGTGGTGTGTAACCAAACAGCAAACAGCTTTTATTGTTTGCACTGGTGTTCATATATTATCATAAATCCCTCTGTGGTCCAAGATTGCATAAAAGAATTAAAAATGTTGTTTTAAAAAAAAACTTTATGAAGCCCAGGTTTTTTATGTACCAGGCTGTAAACATTTCTGCTGTGAAGTCGGCCATTTTAACATGGGAGTCTATGGGAAACGACTCGCTTCTGGAGCCAGCCCCCTAGTGGTTGCAGCGTGAACTACAAAGTTTACACTTCCACATGGGCTTTAAGTCTGAGCCCCGAAGGGTGCCGCCTGATTTATACCCAAGAGGGGATCTCACAGTGGGATTATTTTTGTGAAAAATAGTGATATAGATGATACTGATACTGCCATGAGCACAAGATGCAAAGAAATATGCTCCTTTACAAATACACTTAAATTGCTGCTGTGCCCAAACTTTCTCCATGAATCCCCAGGTTTCCTGAGGAAACTTAGCAACAACAAACTGGGTGAAGAACTAACCATATCTTCTGATAATACAAAACAAGAGAAGGATTATCATTCTGTGTACTTTTGGCATTAATTATACACATGCAGTGTGCTGGATGTCCTGCAGTGTTGAGGAATCGAGTGTCTCTGCGTCACTTTGACCTTTATTGACAAAGTAAAATTGGCTTCCCCATGGCCAATTGTTTCATCACATCCGCTCGCTGAACAATTAAAGAAGATTTAGTGTCAGACGGCCCCTGACATGCACGCAATTAATATTCCCCGCTGCCTGCGCTGTTTGTACAACAGTTGGTAAACATAACTGACTTTTGTTGCAGATGTTGAATGGTGGTCATGCTCTGCTAGAGGAATATATTAATTCACTGACAGACCTTGGGCAGTTCCCCCTTATTAAAACTATTTATTTACCCCCTCCTCCTAATGGCATAATTAATCCAGCCTGAAATTGGAAGTACCACATAAACTCGCTGTCTGGCTGTAATCTGCATGACAGCAAATAAACTCCTTTTATGCTCGCTAGCTGTTGGTTTCTGTGGCTGCTCTCTTGTAAAATAAATAAATAAAATAAAATAAAATCTTTAATTCCGATGCTACAATCAGGAACATGGCACAGTGTGTTAGCATATCACTGGTACCACACTCTCTGTTTGCAATGTATTTTAATTTTATAGTCCAAGAAGCAGTGGTCACTGATGGATGCTGCTTCAATTTTTTACAACCTCTTTCATCAGACGCTCATGTAATAAATGCATCACATGTGACAATTGTGTGCACTGTAATCATACGCTGCAGTTTAAATGTAGCCTAACAGCTGCTTTTCTTATTTTGTACTGAAACATGCTGCTGCAGTTCAGACCTGCTCTGATGTTTAGGCTGATTTATCCACATGCATTAGTAGCGTTTATTGTTCTCATGTTTGCATGCTGACAGGTAGGGCACGTTCCTGCCTGTGTGCTAGGTGTTTCATTTTTTGCATTTGATCCTGATGGAACTTATATCAGAGTTAATGAAGATGTGATGTCACCCACACAGGATTAGCTGATAGCTTTGGTGGCCACCATGAATCCGAAAAGACAGGGGCAATGCCTAGACCTTTGACCAAGTGCATCTTTAACCCCAGATTTACACTGGACTAGTAACGTAGTTACACTTCCCAGTGTTGGGAAGAATACTTTTAAAAAGTATTCAGTTACAGAATACAGATTACGTGCTCTAAAATGTAATTTGTAATGTATTCTGTTACATTATTCAATCTGAGTAACATATTCTGAATACTTGGATTACTTACTGAATTGCATTTTAAGTGATAGCGTGCAGCGATCAGCCCCTGCTGTCTACAAAGGACACTATAAAAACATTCAATAGAAAATGTCCAGATTGTTCCAGCTGACTGCATTCAGTGTTATTGGTTATTCTAGAGAAATAGAACGTAATGATGTCAGAATAATATATTTTTTAAACAAACGTAGTAGTCTGCTGGGTTAATGTCCTCTCTACATGTATCAGGCTGGGTTACAGAACGTTATTGAAGTTATGTCATATAAAATGTTGTTTTTCGACTTCTAAAATGCATCTCTTCTCCGCTGTGTTTCTCTGCTGGTTGCGATAAATAAGGGACAGTTCGCTCACTGTTTTATTTTGAAAATCTACTGGATTCTCTCTTGTGTTTTGGTTCCTGATTTCCTGTCGGCTCGATGTGGCTGGTGCAAAATGACACGTCTTGGTCATAACACAGAGAATAGAACCGGCGCCTATCTCTACACATCTTACCTACATAAAGGCACAAGCGCTTGGACTGACGGACACAAACCATGAAATCTCAGCTCCAGCTCTTTGCCTGTATTTGTATTAACAGGGATTCTAGGCTGATAGTCACCATGACAACAGCCAGCACCTTATGCACACACACAAAAAACTGTTCTTCAGAAAACCTGTAAGTGACATCACTGAAGGTTCGTCCCCATTTATTTATAGTCTGTAGTTAAGGTTAGAACCTAGGAATGGTCTGTAGAGAATCCTTTTGTGCACCAAGTCTAAGACATATGGAGCTGCCCTCAAGTGGCCATTTGTAGAACTGCAGCTATTAGTGCTGTCTGTAAGAGGTACATAAACATCTTATTGTGTATTAATTTGGATTCTTAAAAAAAATGATCCCAGAACAGTCATGTGCAATTAAAAAAACCTTCAGAGCACAAAGGAGACGGAGAAGCATGTGAGACAGCGTTTTTCTCAGGTTGGAAACAGGTCGGACTTGCAAGCATCCTGTTATGTAAAGCTGACAGATTGCTGGCTGTGTATTTATTATGCTTATTGAATTATGTGTATAGCTGTCATGTGAAATGAATGATTGATGGAGCTCAGTGTTGGCTGTGGGTGGGTATTAAAATAACAGGTCTGGTAGGGGATGGGGGGCCTCCGAAGACACAGAGCCCAGGGGAATCCTTTAATTTGTCCTTGTCTGAATCGCTGACTGTCTCCTGCAAATTTTCCAAAAATAGACTTCATGTTTGGGAGGAGAGGGGGGAGAAATGTGAGGTTACCCAACCTGTTTACACACTGAGGACCTTTCTGATTTTTGACTGCATAAACAGATGATGGGTGGATTTCACCCTAAATCTCAGAGCGTTCAGGTACAGAAATGTGGAACTATATTTTGTGATTATTTTCAGCTCAGGCAGCTCCATCCACTGGAAACAGCTCCACTGTAACCAAGCGGAGGAATAATATGAAAACAGATGCAGCTGTGGCAACACAACCAGTTTACGGTGAAGGAGACAATCTGTCCTTGACGGTTGAGATAGATGTATGCAGATATCCGAGCCTTCTGGATACTGAACATTAACTCTACACCTTTTCATAAAACTCCCCACTGTCGGTTTATTGCAGCGGGCTCCCTGCTTCTTCAGCTTCCAGCCGCTGCTGTGTGTTGCAGGGTTGTTGTTGTTATATAGCATGCCTTTTCAAGTAGTGTGGTTTTATTTTGAGTAATATACACGGATGAACAGAACATAATGACTAACCCTGCCTAATATACCGCTGGGTCTTTCCTGTGGCCAAAACAGATCCACTGAGGCATGGACTCTACACCACACAGCTGCACACATAAATGACTGAATAGGTTGCGTGCCAGTGAGTCCTTAAATGGCAAATATGGTCATTTGGATGAGGTAGGATAAAAGACTGAAATATCCATGAACAGAGACAAAATGGGGCTTCAGGGGCTTGTTTCATTTCACATTGTGTCAAACTAAGCTTTTTTTTCATGTTTTTTGTCATGTTTAGACACACATGGTTAGGGAAATGTCAGCATTCTACAAGCTTTTCTGCCGTTTTTGTGCAAGTCCTACTTGGGCTAAATGCACTCACCTTAAAATTCAACCATGGCCTCTGAAGAAGCATAGCAGCAGATTCCTGAAGTCCTATACTGTGAGTTAAAGGTAGGGTAGGAGATTTTGAAAACTCAGTGAGAGTCAGCCAGTTTTTGAAAGTAAACACACGCCCCTTTCTCTCGGAGCTCACCCCGAAGCCACGCCTCCCAATCACATGGATGCGCATTACCTGAAGACGAGCTGCGGTCTGTGACTTCGGCCATCATGCACGTACCTCTCTGGTGCACGCAGAGCAGGAAGAGAGCGTAGAGTGTTTTTAGCATTTATAGCTTCCACAGATGATTCATATTCTTCATTTTAATGAGAAACTGCTGAACTAATCAGTTGCTATCGGATTGTAAAGAGAAGTTACACTAATTTAGCAAAAAGTGCATCAGAATGAAATCTCCTACCCTACCTTTAAAGCACCACAAATCAGACTTCTAGTCCCAGCACATCCCTCTGAACCTGATAGTTCATCTTAACGCAATTTTCAGCAGGTATCTTCTGTCTCACCGTGTGAGAGCCGACAACCAGTTTAACATCAACAGTTTGGCTGTAGTTACTGGCTCATTCGGGGGGGGGGGGCCCAAATAGCTCTCCTAGTACAGCAGGCACCCGTAAACTGAGGCAGCAGTCCTCTCTGGAGCATCATCATCTCTGTCTCTCTGTGATCGTGGCTTCCTGTCTCTCTCTACATACCCTGCCTATTATAAAATGCCAGAAAAGTGTTCTGTACATTCGCTTTCATTGCTCATCTATCTTATAGTACATTATTAGCCATGATATGTGCTGCTTACAGGTTCAACTTCACAAATATACCAGCTGTCAAAGATACAGTAAGCTGATGAAAACATCAGAGACATTCGTTTAGAAAAGCTGACCTGAACATCCCTCTCTGTCTACAGGCTGCTGCTTGTTAACAGTGAACGAGGAGCTTGTGCAGTTTCCTCAGCGAGACGACATGTCACAGCCTTGGCTTCTTTTATTGAGCCGTAGCGTGGACGTTGACTGTAGCATTCAGTTGCATTTCCCTTAGCCTCATCAGGGTCAGTCTATATAACTCTTGAGACCTGCTGCGATTCCAAGGGTAAAGAAATGTTTGTCCTCAATAATCAGATCCTATAAACGACGCCTCAAGAGTTTGATGAGTTTCATGAAGACAGCCGGCGACTGATTTCAATCTGCAGATGTCTTAGAAGAAAGATTTCATTATCTCATTGCCGCTGCTTTATATCCATGTGACTGGTGGTGCTATTTCTGATTGTAAGCCTGCTTGTGTCATCATTGACATCAGTGCATTGGAAAAAAATAAATAAATAAATAAATAAGAGATTCTTTTGTTTTGGTGGAGTGTGCAAGAACACTGAGCCTTTAGGGAGGCCGTGGTACAATCCTGCAGCTGTTACCATTTATTTGTTTCAATGAGTAATTTATAGATGAGTGTGTGCAGGAAAAAAAAAATCCAGACTTTGTCTAAGAGCCTGGTGATGTACATGTTTCTGTGTCAGTGGGCCTCAAATTATGGGTCTCATCCATTTCACAGATACCCAAAGGCCTATTCCACTGGGTAATGAATAATATGGCAGGGACAGGGAGGAATTTCTGTGCCTATCTTCCCCCGTTGCTTGAACCTGTAATAAATTTCCCACCAATGCCATATGGTAGCAAGTCATGTGTGGGATTCAGTATGCTGCCTTATTTATTTATTTCCCAGGTGTTGCTTTTTCTATTAGTGATTTATGTGTTATTGTGTATGATCTGCTGCTGGGATCTATGACATGGGCTTTGCTGGGTTTTTGGAATGCGTCCCAGGCTGAAACTGAGTCACGCGTTCAGAATGATGTGGCAGCACCAGGCTCCATCCATGAGCTTTTCCACTTTTTCCATTTTTTTCTCCGCCCCACCACCTCCCACCACTCCTTTTGGACATAGCAAGAGAAAAGGATGATCAACCTGATTCCATTATACTGATTAATGTAGAGGGGGGGGTTGAAAAGGGAGATAAGTAAGATTTTGTGACTACCAGCGAGTATTTAGCAAGGAATTACTCAGCTGTATCAAGTGCATATGCTTTGCTTGGAGCTATTGCTGTCATTTGGAGTTTGTGATTACATAAGGAAGTAAGCAGAGAAAAATCTTTTGATCTTGTGAAAATTTCCTGTGGAGAAAAAGTAAACATCATTTTTAACAAGCTGTGTTGGTGTGTGTGTGTGTGTGCCGAGGATGCAGTGGGTCCTTTAGCCATATAGTCTGAAGCTTCAACCGCAATCAACCCTGCAAATTATAATGCAAACCATCTCTGGGAACATATTCATTCATAATTCTGAGATTGTTGGAGTTGATTGAAAATATATTGTGTGTCTCTCCAAAGTAAAATGGGCCAAGTGATGACACAGTGGCGCAGGGCCATTTTACTCACTGACCTCAATATGTCTCCTGATAAATACCTTTTCAGACAGAAACACACCACGGACCGTACACAATATGATTTCAGCTCTTTTGTCAGGGTTACACAACCCAGTCTCATCCCATAATGTGAAATGGCCAATAATTTCAAATGTATTGTTGTACACACACACACACACACACACACACTCGCTTGAGTTGTCATGACAACCAGCATGAGTTTCATTTTTTTGGTGATTTATTTAATGAATTATTTTGTACAGACTGACATCCAGCAGGAGTTCAAACTACAATCTGCCCCTACAACTGGGTTTTTACAACATATGCTCATGAAAAAAAAACATCACATTTGTTCAATAATAATTCCCCCAGATATCGAACACATAGCATACGTTTGTGCCTGATGGACAAATGAAACATATGGGCATATGGGCCATTGTCATCCAATCATGGGTCTATAAAAGTAAGGTAGGTGAGGATGGTAGTGGTGCAGGTAGTCCAGAGTTCACAACCCTGACACACCGCTACTCCTCCTGCTTAAGGTTAGGTGTTAGAAATGGTTGTTAGAGGTTACACACGCTTCATAATATGAAATTAATTTTACATAGAAAACCATATTGTTCTGCAGGCACCATTTTTGGCGATAGATTCCGCCCCCATAAACACAAAGAGATGCAGCCAGACAAATACGTTCATGTTCCATTTTCAATGACTTAGACCAGGGGTCGGCAACCTTCAGCATTAAAAGAGCCATTTGGGCCGGTTTCCCACTGAATAAAGCACACTCGGAGCCACAAACCCCTAACTACTTATCTACACCTATCTGACCACTAAATTGAAGGTAATATTAATCTATATATAATATAGATAGATATAGATATAATATTTATCGGAACAAAAAAATGCCAGTTTATATGTTATTTTGATTTCAGTGTGCCGTCATTATTTTCCTCCATGCCGTAGGCTACAGTAGTCAACCTGAATTATGAAACACGTTAGTTCTGGGTCCGATATAAAAATATGTATTTTAAAATAACAGCTTGTGTAATTATTTCTTTAACCTCGTTAATGTAAGTTCTGCTCTTAACCTTCACTGCACAGCGTATCGCATCCATTTCAGGGCTGTAAGACGTCTCATCTGGCTGGAGCAATGTTTACCTTTAATGTAGTTCATGATGGAAAACACCAGCTCGCACAAGTATGAGGAACCAAAGATCGACAGGACTCCAAATGCAAACTTTTCCATGTTCATATAAGTGTCAGGAATGTCATTCCATGTAGGCTGTCGAACACAAGTTTGTCCGGTGTCCCAGGTGCTGCGTACAGGACACGACCGTGACGCATATTTTGACAAAAAATTAAAAGTTTTATTTTAATGTCACGAGAGCATCTCAATCTCCAAAGAAACAACTATTACTATGAAAAAACTAAATGAATAAAATAAAATACATTTAAATTAAACGGCCATTATTATTCACATTATTATTATTTTTTTCCAAAAATGAGCTCGCCGCCTGGGAGCCACAACAGAGGGATGAGAGAGCCTCATGCAGCTCCGGAGCCGCAGGTTGCCGACCCCTGACTTAGACAAACAATAACTGTCAGTCATGGACATGCAGGACTTCTGGCTGAAAGTCCACCATGGGTTGAAGCCACCTCTGTCTTCTGATGTGGATTTTCAAACCATGTGGACACAGCTAAAAAAAATGCATGAACCAACAGACAGTATAAGGCTGTGTTGTTGTACACTGGCACTGCCATGCGACATCTCTTTGCTGCCTGCACCGGAGGACGGTGGATGAGCTCTGACTGCTATTATAAACCATCACAATTAGACTCAAGGGATCATCAAAGTAATCAAATTTGTGGGCTTTAGGGGAAATTTAGAGCCTCCGTGCTCTTTTATTAGCAGGATAACCACATTCAGATATACTTGATCCGAAACAGCTCCCAGAAGAGTTGTTGCTGTCCTTGAGTCAGTAAACAAGGATGTTAGATTAAATGAAAAATAGATTTTCATTTATTACATGAAGGAGGAAACATGCAGCAACTCGTTGCGCATTAATGGAATAAAAAAGAAAATTAAGTTGTAAACTAAAGTCACCAGAAGCCCCCGTAAAAAGTGTGTGCTGTCATCCCCACTGTGGACCCTCTTTGTTCCCAGTGCATCACTCAGTGGGCTTTTGCAGTGTGTCATTTAGAAAAGGGAAAAAAGGAAAAATCTCTCTTATGGTTATAGTTCATGCTAACATGCTGTGTGTGTAAGTAATTTTTGCCTCACTAGAAGCTCGGTAATAAATGACAAGAACGCCTCTGCAGTGCCATTCAATAGGAGTTCACTTTAAAAAAGAGAAAAACAGGATTTGACAAATGTACCCTGTAGAATTTTTCCCTTCATAATTGGATGGACTACATGAATATTTAAACAGAAATACAAGGGCATACCTCTGGTCAGAAAGACCTATCTCTGTAAAACGAGCCTTCACTAAATTGGTTGATTGAAAGGAATAGAAGATTTTTTACCCCCTCTTTTATTCATCCAGGGACTGCACTGAGTAGATATTAGTTTTCACCACTATTGCTCTACCCTTTAGCTTTAACGATGGTGCTTTTAATCCAGTTTAAAACACCTCCTTTTTTCCCAAGGGTGCCAATAAAGAGTGAATTTTCTCAGCTAGTGGCAGACATTTAATGGCGAAATCTCACTCATTCTCTCAACAGACAAAGCTACGATGGGCTGGAACAGAAGCTGAAGGAAGTCTTCAGTGAACGAAGCAGCATCCTGCACCAGCTCTCCAAGACATCAAAGGAACTGGACAGCATAAAAGGCAACCTTCAGGTTTGAAAACTGACAGTTTCTCTTTAGCAACGCGGCAGGGGTAGGAGGCTGATTCTGCTAATTAATTTTTCAGCTTCTGTTTTCAGTCACCTGAAGACGGGTGAAAACCCACGACTCCTCTCACTTATGTTTTAATCAATCTGCTGTAAACCAACTGGATTCTATTAAATATTAAAGTGGAAGTGTTTTTCAATTTAGCGAACCAACCCATGGTTACATATGTAATGTGTTACTGGAAATGCAGCTGCTGAGTAATGGAAATCACTTAGAGAAAGTGAGCAGTGTTTAGAGCGCAAGCGAAACCTTTACAGGAAAGATTCATAGACAAGTGGATTCAGCACGGTTCCACTCAACACCAGTGCCTTTGAATACGTTGCCTAAAGCTAGCCCCGAAATGTTGCATTAAAGTCTTGACTTAAAGTTATCACATAGATTGAGGACAGCTAACGCCGTTACACAACCCTACAGAGTAAAACTGACCTTGTTTTTTTCAAATTATTGTAATATTAGAATAGAATATACTTTATTAATTAATAGTAATTATTAGTAATTATCTTTACTAATAGAAGTCTGAAGCTGAAATGTGGCAAAAACACAAGACGAGCTCATAGAAAACAGAAGCCACGGGCTAGTTCGATTCATTTTGAAGACAGACAACGGAGGCTAAAGGTAAAACTGCGACTCAAGCTGCTCGACTCCTGACCTATGATTCACTGCCGTCTGCACTCCAGGTTTTACTTTCCCATTGAAGGATAATTAGTGACATTTTGTGTGTACTCGCTGTCTATGAAAGGTGTTATATAATCTGGCAAAGCTGCCAGTCTGTTTACAGCTACTCAAATGGTCTGACAACCGGGGTTTCCTGCCCTGTGAGGGTCTGTTGTTTCAGACTCAGTGGAAATAAAATCACAAAATGAGACCATTTTAAAGGTCGGGTAGGAGATTTCATTCTGATGCACTTTTTGTTAAATTAGTGTAACTTCTCTTTACAATCCAATAGCAACCAATTAGTTTGGCAGTTTGGCATTAAAATGAAGAATATGAATCATCTGTGGAAGCTATAAAACACTAAAAACATCAACCAATCCTCTGGGTGGACCCTGCGCGGAGTATTGGCTGGTTGTCACTGTCTTCCTGCTCTGCGCGCACCAGAGAGGTACGTGCATGATGGCCGAAGTCACAGACTGCAGCTCGTCTTCAGGTGATGCGCGTCCATGTGGAGGCGTGGCTTTGGGCTGAGCTCCGAGAGAAAGGGGCGTGTGTTTACTTTGGAAATCTGGCTGACTCTCACTGAGTTTTCAAAATCTCCTACTCTACCTTTAATAAACAGCGTTTTATCCCTCATTGAATAATGTTCGAAAATGAGTCTGAAATAATGCATGTCTCCTTTAAAACCTGTTACACAGATATGTAAGTGGGAAACTTAATGGTTAATTAAATTTAGTGTGAAAACAGGGTGAGTTTATATAAAGTAAAAAAGAAAAAGACGTCCTGGCAGATAATTATAACAATTATTATCCATGTCTCAAAGGGACCTGATTCTGCTGAATACTAGTCTTGGATATTTTTTTTTTCTTTCCAGCCTTATTATATTTCAGATATTATAACGCAAGGAGAATTTGACAAAACACAATTATCTCTGAGCAGGATACAGCACATCACTTCCCACCCGTCACTTTAGGTCAACTTCATTACAGCTCTTGGCAAAGACAAGAAATGAACTGGAACTCAATTATAGATTCAGATATTTGAATCATTTAGTATTTTTTTGGTCGCATTAGAAATGCAGCAGTGATCTCGTAAAACATGCCTCCCACTTGGACATTTACATGTGGGGTGCCAGATTGCCCCGTGTCTCTGTGTGGTGCTCGTAAAGTTGCATTCTGAGCAGCAGCAGCAGCAGCGGATGTTTTCAGGCGTTGTGCTCATATCAATCAATAATTATACAAATATGATCTGCATGCCTCTCCAGCAGTAGTTGTCCCATGTGCTTGTAGTCTGGCTATACCACAGTCCCCAGGGCAGGTTTTGATGTCTGTTCACTACAGGCTTGCTAGGTTGGCATCTGTCTTAGCCCTAGGCCCTGCGCGCCACCGTGCTGGGCAGGGCAGAGGTTGGTTTTCGCTGTAGAACAGATTTATTCTTCAGGGAGGGAAAACATCTACGTACACATCACTCCAGTCTCTGAAAGCAAAATGAAGTCAGCATTGGAGAAACGTAGTATTTCTGGAATGATGTGAAGTGTTTATAACTTTAATGGGTTGCCCTTTAGGTGCAGGTCAGCCACCCTAATAATTAAACTTGGCGTGATGGGGAATTTATTCTTGGCAGCAGCTCCCAGGATGCTGTTAAGCAGTTCAGCGTGGGCTTAAAGTAGCTGTTTTGTTGCTTAAATTCAATGTCATGATTACATATCCCAAGAGGGTTTCGCTCCTTGAAATGACTTTACACACATCTTGTTGGTGCCATGAGCTCGGCATTAGATTATTGTATATTACTTACTGCTAGTTTTAAGTAGAAACTCTGTGTGAAGGGTAGCTTCTCAGAATATGAGTCAATAAACGTTATAGTCAATAGACATATTTTCATTTATTTCTGCCTTCAGAGTTGGAGCTGTAAATAATCAGCAAATTTGCTTTAAGGTATTTGTTACCACAGAAACGCTGTGCTAAGGTTGGTGCGAAATTAATTGTAACTGAGGAGAAAAATCTCCAGGGTATTGGTCAACATGTTGGATGTTATCAGGCAAGTGAACAGGCACTTTTTGGGGTTGGTGTGTATGAAGTGGGGAAAATTGACAGGTTTATACTGTAGGTAGGGTAGGAGATTTCATTCTGATGCACTTTTTGTTAAATTAGTGTAACTTCTCTTTACAAATCTGATGGCAACCAATTAGTTCGGCAGTTTCTCATTAAAACGAAGAATATGAATCATCTGTGGAAGCTATAAAATGCTAAAAACATCAGCCAATCCTCCGGGTGGACCCTGCACGGAGTATTGGCTGGTTGTCACTCTCTTCCTGCTCTGTGTGCACCAGAGAGGTACGTGCATGATGGCCGAAGTCACAGACTGGTTGGGAGTGAGCTCCGAGAGAAAGGGGCGTGTGTTTATTTTCAAAATCTGGCTGGCTCTCACTGAGTTTTCAAAATCTCCTACCCTACCTTTAAGGATGTTGGTGACATTGACAAGGACCAAATTGTGATGCTAGCTGACAGAGTAAAGCATGGCAGGTCTTGTGGTTATCTATCTATCAAAAGTGGTCAAAGCAGAGACGACCAAAACTCCGGCGTTATGGGCATCCAGAGCTGATTGATGCACATAGGGAGTGAAGGCCGGCCTGGACACACAGAGAGGAGCTGCTGTTGCTTAAATTGTAGAAAACCTTCAGCTGCACACAGAGCCTCACAGATTGCTGCACATGTCTCCGTCAGCTAACCAAACCTAAGCTGCAACCTTGCTGGTGCATTACATCACACAGGCAGCCAGTTGTACTGTATGAGCACTGTTTACCTGGGAAGCAGAGCACAAAAGCCAGCAGAGGTCTCAGGGCAATGTTCTGCTGGGAGCGTTAGGCTGCAACCTCCAGGGCTGAGGAATGAAGCCAGTGCTGAAGCCACGAGGGGTTGGCTCCAAGTCAGTCCTCACAGACCTCCATGTTAAAATGTTCAACTTTACAGCAGAATAAATTTCCAGCCTGGCCCAAGAATGGTGTTTGGTGACTATTGATAAGCTCCCTGTACTGTGGATATTAATTAGTGGATTAAAATTTCACTGCCTGCCCTGTTAGAACACTGTCTAACCACATTTAGGCTTGTGCTCCAGTCTCTTTGCCTGTATTTGGATTAACCTGGGGTTAGTTGGACTCAGACACTGCCCCAATGAACACCTAGCGACGTGGCGGTATAATATGAAACACACACACACACACACACACATGTTCTGCTTTCAAAGACTGAAATATAAAACTCATGTTATATTTTCCTGGTGAGGACAGAGGCTGTGAAAAATCCCCCAGCTGCACATGCCTACTCATCATTCGTCTGCTTTGTAAGATATCTTTAAAATAAAACGAAAGAACAGGTAAAGGGTAAAGCTGTTGTCGGTTGACAAAACAACACTTGTAAAAATACATAGTCGGAGCGTTTATCATTTGTTTGTGTGGTGAATGGTGCAGGAAGAAGCAGAAATGCGTCCATTTGACTCGTGGCTCAGTGACAGACGATGCAAATCACCAGTGAGAGAACTCACATGCTCTTACTCTACGCTTTCAAGTCAGCATTAGCTTATTACCTTGAGCAAATATACATCCTCCACAGCTCCACAGCTTTTCTCTCAGTCTTCGTCTCTTCAACATAGATTTACAGTAACATAAAAGGAAAGTCTGGGGCTGGGGAGGAGCCTGTTTAAGGCAATGTGGAAATGTGGTGTTAATTTCAACAGATATCTGCTTTAAGCGCTATTTAAAGATAAAGTATCTTGTCCCTTGAGCCCATGTTTTCTTAGATGTCTGGAAACTCCAGTTCAGCTCATAACAAATAAAAATATCTCGGAGGGCTTGTAGGGAAATCAGAGACCTGACTAATCCATAATTACCCATCAGGCAGGTGCTTAGGCTCCAGTAGAACCCAATCTGTGCGCCTGCATGTGCCCTCATTAGGACATTCATCAGCAGATTGTTTAAAGCTATATAATCAATGTCTGCTGCATCATTTTATAACATCCACCTCAAATATTTAATGAGTCTGCTGCAGTTTGCAGTACAGTTCTCAGTTATAGGCCCTCGTAACTCACACAGTTATCGCTCCAGCTTTGGCTTGAAGGACCCATTTTGAAACATTTACACAGCTGCACTGTGTTTGTTTCTGTGTGTCTGTGAGTGCTTTGAAGTAATTTTCATTTTGTCACGTATAATGCAATGCTGTGTGTGTTTCCTGGAAAAACAGAGCGTCTTCTGTTCTCTTTTAGTCACTGAAAAATGATGACTCAGTTGCCAAGAAGGATGTGCAGAGGATCCTGGAGCTCAGCCACAAACAGAGGTAAAGTGGGGCATCATGCATGACTTAAAAAAAAAAAAAAAAAACGGGTTAGCAACCCTGACATGCTGCATACTCACGTCATGGTTAGAAATGTCGAACCATCAGTAATAATGATTGATACGTTTATGAGATCTTGTGTTTTTCTGCTGTGCAAGCATCGAATTATCTCTAATAAAGACTTCTTCTATTGGCCGCTTTGTGATGAAAACCTGCCAGTTATTAATAATTATGTTTTGAAATGTGGTTCTTTGATTAAAAGAAAAAAAAATCAAAGTCAGGACACGGTGAAGCTTTAGGGTAGAAGCTTCAAAGGGGTCTCTAATCAGGAAAAATCCGACAGTGGCAGGTCTTCTAATTGTCAGAGATTCAAAAACCAACAATACAATCAGTTAAAACAGCTTTTGCATTCTGTAACAGATGACTTAACATTTCCTTACACTCCCAGTCTGTCCCTCTGACTGGCCTCTTCACCATAGCAACAGCAGGCTGAGCTGATGAGTCTCTGAGCTGTCTGCCAAGTTAAAATGACAAATGAAACATCAGAACAGCCGCCTGTATAGCTGTTACATTATCCAGAGTTTCAGTTGTGAGGAAGCTGGATTTCTGCTCATCAGATCAGTTATAGAAAAAAAAAGTGTTTTGACTTCACTTTATAGTTTAAATGCAAATATTTAGTTAACTTGTCATCATGTAGCTGAGACCCAAAGAGAGAAAGTAAAGAGCGAGTGGAAACAAAACAAAAGTGCACCTGACAGAGACTTGTTCTCCTGGTTGTAAGTCCAGCTTGACCCGATGGGTGTGAGAATGTATATTTTCCCCCTAACATAGCTTTAGGGTCACCAGGTCAGGTTTAAATTCACTATAATGACCAGTCAGCAGCACATAATCCCTCTCAAACATTGACCTGCTCTTTCAGGGCATCGTAGGAGTGGTCATCGCATGCTCTGATCCAAATGTTGCTAAAGGTTGGAGCAATTAACAAAGATTACAGCAGGAAGCCGATTCAGAGGCTTTCAGGCCCTTTAAATAATGACCTATTCCCAACTACTGATGCTGCTTATTCCATCGTGGTGCATAAGCTGCAGCACACACAGACAGTGGTGGTGATACAACTCAATCACTGTGCCTTATTGAACGATGATGTGCCTGTGTCTCCTCTGTGATTCACTGCGTCTTCTTTACTTTTTAAAAGTGTTTCCCTGAACGCCTCACCTGTTAGGATTGTCTGATTAATGTTGTGTGTAATGAGACCGTTAATGATTAGAAGTCATTTGCGGCCTCCATGCTCTCCGAAATGTCAGTCTGATTGAAGTCCAGCCTCCTGTGTTGGAGTGTCTTGATAGCCAATCAATAGCCTATCAGCAGCTCATGGCAGCTCTCACATGTCATCAGGCTAAAAAAAAAACCATAAAGCAGCAGCTTGGCTACATGTTGCCTACCTGGCATTTGTGAGCCACAGAGTCTTATTATTAATCCACCTGTGGAGTTCCATGTCTGCCAGGTGTGATTACCAGCTGACTCCATCATGGCGGCTGCAGACAGGTGATTCATTGCCCGAGTCATTCAGTTTTGACAACTCTTAACAGAGATTTGATTACCTTTTAAAATGATTTTGGTACAAACTGCAGTGCAACAAAAATGTTTACAAAGAAACCAGGTACAGAGGATAAAAATGTGAGGGTCATGAGGGTTTTCATTTTAAAAATTACATGTTTTCTAATAAGTAAAATGTCTTTTTTTTTGGATGCTACTTATTAAAAGCCTGCTCTTTGTTATTCTTAGTCTTGAATCTTAGTCTTATTTTTCTTATTTGACTCCTTTCTAAACAAATATTTTTTTACAAAAGAGAGCAGGCATAAAAGATTAAAATATGACCATTTTAAAACTCTCCTACTCACATTTACTGTCCCTCTCTGTCACTTTAGGCCGTTTAGATCTGTGTGTGTGTGTGTTTTTAACAGAATGTTTCCGAGTCTTGGAGGCAGGAGATGGGATTATAAATGAAATGCCGAAGCAGAGGTGGTTGGCTGGTCTCTGTGAAGAAAAATGTTTGCTAGGCTGAACTTACGCCAAGAGACATGACCGCTGGCGTATAAAATACAGGGAGTGTGTGGCTGCTGAGCAGCGAGATGCTTTCCGCACCAACACCGAGTGCAGCGCCTCGAAAGATACTGCTGCTTGAGACTACGACCTCCGTCATAAACTTTTAAATTTGCAGCCATGCTTGGAAACTGTAAACACACTGTTACTTCTAATTTCAGCAGGCTGCCTTGTGATGTGATTTCTACAAGCATTTCTGAAACCACTGACCCACATCACTTGCCTGCTTGATTCATAATTCATTGTGCAGGGCGGTTATCGTTGCGCAGGAGCATCAAACAGAACTGAAATGCCCATTGCATCTTAATGTATAACATTTAACATTCATGTTAAAGGCATTATGAATGCAGGACCAGCCTTCATACAGCATGCATCAAAATGGTATGGAGCATTCCAAATACTTCATAATACAACTAAGCAGTTCTGCACACTGTTTCATTTATTCCACATGGGCGGACCAGTAGCATTGGAAGAGATACACACACAATTATGCAGCAGAAATAGCAGTGTCTACTGTTCTGAGTGATGCTCGAGTTTTAATGTCCACAGGAGGCTTCTCCTTGTAACATCTCGTAGCCTTTTCCCTTTTATTTTGGTTTCCATTCTTCTGCAGAATTTAATATAAGTCAATAGAGTGAATATCGCTGTGCGCAAATCAGTGTCTGTGCAAGAAAGGCGTTCTGTGGCAGCGGAGGCCTCTGAGAGTGCAGGGAGGATGTGCTAACAGACTGTTTCTCACTCCTCTCCCGCTTGACAGGGAGGAGATGAAGTCCCTCCAGGCAGCCTTGCAGAAGCAGCTGGATGAGGCAAATGAGAGAGCAGAGAAGCAGCAGGCCACGGTAAGACAGCGCTGACCTGACCATCAACACCCGGTCTACTTCTAACCAGCCCCCGTCACCTGTCACACAGACCCCTCAGTGATCCACGCTCATTACCCAGCAGCCTGCCCGCACCCTTCATCTCTCAGCACTTAATTGAAACTCTCAGAAAGCTTTGTGTGTACTACTCCCTCCACTGCTATTTAGTTTGACCAGCAGGGTGGAACCCAAACATATCATGTTTACTCTGATACAGAACGAAGAAAAGCAGCTAATTTTACCATTTAATGATCTGGAAAGGATGTTTTCTGCTGATGAATCCAACATTTTTAGTTGATTTCTATCACACCAATATTTACATGTGCAGATGATACTCTAATGGATTGTAAAATTACATTTTTCTGTCCTTTCTGAGCACCATAAACTGCAGCGAGTTCATGCACATGTACACATTCTCCCTGTATTTGTGCCTTTCCTGCTATTCAGAGAGGCGCCCTTTTTTCATTTCACTACCAAACTCCTTATCATCAAATCAGCATGAAGCCCGTCCGTCCGGCTGCGTTGACAGCTCCAGCCGCAGCAATGCATCTGGGATTTTCAATATATGCTAATGAAAAGCTTGTCCTGTAATAGTCCCGTCTCCTTATGCGCAGCCACGACGTTTTTAAATGTGCACCGTGACATTACAATCGACAATCAAATCATCAGCACTCCTCAAGATAAACAGCAGTACAGTAACATTTCAAATGACATTCCTGCCATTTCCCTTAGACAATCGACAAATCCCTGTTTCCGGGTTTTACGGATGAGGTTGACATTTATATTCTGTTAAATGGTATTTATCACCCCCCACCCTCCTCAGCGGCATGCTCACAAATGTTCCACAGAACAACGGAATATTGTTATTCTGCTTTGTGTCTACAAAACAGAATATATATATCTCCCGATACTGTAACAAAGACGGTGTATAACACATTGCAACTGTATCTTACATTAAAGTAAGATGTTGAAATTGATGACGATCGATACCAGTATCTCCAAATAAAATATTGCGATATATCACAGAATCGATTTTTTTCTTACACCCCTAGTAAACATGGTACAGTCACTGTTGCTAAGGGGTTAATATTAGCATTTACTTCAGACACCTACAGCTTACAGTGTCCACACAGCTGCAAACATGGCCACCACACAAACAGTTCTGTTTCCTTTGATTCATTAATGAGTTGTTATTGTCGTATTTAATGTTTCTGGTAGGATAACTCTTTGACCTTTCTCATGTAATTCTTAATTATTGTCACTTGGATGCAGCTACAGCACATTGTAATGACCACAATAGTCTTTTATTTGTGTAGCCACACTGTGCTGGTCATTTTTTTTATCCTTTTTAAAGCCTAATTGCTGTGCAGGGTTTTGTTTTTTTTTCCTCTCTTTGTTTTTGTAACGATTCCCGCCGGGGCTGTGACGGTGACTGAAAGGCTCAAACATGAACCTCGATGTTATCACGCCTTGCTCGGGGTTGTGAGTCAACTGGTGAAGCTTAGTTTATTCTTCCCTGAGGTGTGTGTACCTGGCATGTGGTCACCGGTCCCATGAATCTTTTCCTCTTTGTCCTCAGGACTATCTAGATGACCTTTCTCAAGGACACGCTGTTGTACAAAAAAAAACACACAAAACAACCTTTTTAAAGGGAACAACAGAAGCAGAGACAGAAGCTTGACCTATCTATCTTACTCTTACACACACAGAATGCATTGGTTCAGATATTTGGTAGCCCATGGCAGCAGTTTGCCATCTGCAGTTGCCGTTTGAAGCTCCGTCTGGCTGCTACAAGCACACACACACACACACACACACACAAGCCACAGGCTTGCAGCAGCAAGACATGCTGAGCTCATGATAAAAGGATTGTGATAAACAAAGATATCACTCTGACATGATAAGCATATGGGCTATTAAATCAGGCAAACAGTGGAAAATAGGCAGCGGCTCACTGCGGGGATAAATGTCGGCCTTTCCTATGTGCTGCATTCATGAGTCCCAGATGAAACATTTCTGGACACTTGTTATGCCAAACTAACTTTGAGAGAGAAACACAACGTGTAACAGCGTTTTTTATCGGAGTTTAAAATTCTTTCGGGCTTGATGGGTGGCTGACTGAAAAGCGAGAAAGGTGCATTTTAAAATTTTAACTACAGCGAAGGGCCTCAGTGCCACTGACAGTTTATAAGAAACTGTTCATTTGTGGCGGGATGCTCACTTATAGAGCCTGAACGTAAACTTAGCAAAGCTGCTCACCCTGCTGAAATTAAAGACAGTAAATCTAATGTTGTTTTTTTCTATTTAAGAAAGCCAAGCCATCAGTGCACTTAACTCTGCATGCACAGCACAGAAGCTGTTCCTTTTATTCACTGACATTAATTAGCCAGCCAAATGCTGCACAGAGATGCTTTCATTTCCCTTTTTTTCTGTGGTTCCTCGTCTCTCTGGGGCACTGACAATGATTGAAAATGACCTTTGACGTTATCATTGGTCTGCTTTTGAGATATGAGTCAACTGGTCTAGTTCACAGCTCCCCAGGGGAGCTTTACTAGAAAGTAAAAACAAATGTGACTTTGAATTACATCCAGAACATAAGGACAGTTTTTTTTTTTATATTCTGTCAATTTATGAGATGTAACATTCGCCTGCAGTAATGCCCTCAGACATGTGAAAATAAATAAAGATGCAGAGGTGCCTGTGGCTGAAACTGCCTCCACTCAAAATGACCCTGTTTACTCCATGTGAGTAAGACTGGAGACACGCCCCACACAGCTTTCCCAGCCTTAACAGGTTTTGTAAAGACTTGGAGGACACACTAACAGACCGGCTTCAGCAGGTTTTTGTATGACGATAGGGGTCACACACTTAACTGCTCCTGATGAGGGATCAGGATTTAAAGCCAACTGAACGCAGCAAACTCTCAGCATGGCAACAGTTTACAAACAAACAACCCAGCTGGCGGCAGTAATGCATCAATTTGTTGTTTGCTAAGCGCCAACAAACTCAAAGAAGAAGAAGTAAACAAACGCTGACGACAGTCGGCTCGCTGCTGCTGCCACAAATAAGGAAGAAGCAGGTTTAAATCAAGTAGTCGATCGTTGTTTCGATATTCCCGCTACTTCCTGTCATCTTCTGACACTAGTTCCTGTGTCTTCTGATTGGCTGTTGGCAGCACGTGTTTGCAGTTGGGTCAGTGATCAGTTCACACCACAGACTCGGCCCGAGAAGTCTGCGACTGAGGTCGGGTTGGATCTGTTCCCCTCACACACACACATGATGACTGTCCCCCAAATAGTGCAGCCTGGTGCAGACTTTACCCGACAGGGAATCATGAGGGCGAAAAATCATGTAGTGTGTCCTCAGCTTAACATTTGCAAAAAACAGAAGGTAAATATCTGTGACCTATTTTTAGGTCAGTCCTCAGAAAAGACTAATGGGAATCAGATACAAACACTCACTCAGTTTAAATATGCATTTACTTCCATCCTGTTCTTGAACATGTGAAGTGATGTGAATACTTTTGTCCTTTCTGTCTTCAGATTAAATTTCTGAAAGTGGAGATGGAGAAAAAAACCAAAATCATCAAGGATTTACAACAAGAGGTGAGTCTGCTTTACATCACACCCCACGCTGATGAGGAGCATATGAAAAGCACAGAGGTGGATTTTCCTCTGATTTACTGATCAGGAAACCGCTTTTCCTGCTACGTCTAAGTTCATTTCATTTGATGATTTTCTGTGTTTGCCAAATCCACCCAGGTGATCCCGGGGACCCGGGGGGGAGCTTGTTGCTTTCAATCAAAGGTGGACGTAGGCTGGCATGAATATGTCTATTTTACCAAGTACTGCGTAAACACTGGAGTGTTTCTTTGATCGTGATTGCGATCATGGCTGTGGTGGGCTGAGAAATTGGCGCCCCTCTGTCTCTCTCACTGCTTCAATGGAGAGTTTCTCTCATCATTGCTTGTTCAGAATCGGTGCAAAAGAAGTTTCTACTCTTTTGATTTTTGAGACACAAAAAACCTGACTTTTTTTTAAGTTCCCCTAGTAAGTACCATCGTCCTGGAAATATGTGACACAACATTATCCATGGTTGAGCTTGTTATCTGTAGGGTGGAAACAGCTGCCTGTTCAGGTGGATGTTCAGGTGGAGGTTTGTCTGTCAGCAAGAAAATAGAGGAGGAAGGAGAAATGTCAGAGTGAAACGCCTGCAGATCAGTACTGTGACAAATGTAATGAAATCATGCAGTGCCAGCCACTTAATTGATTTTACTAAATTTTATAGATAGAAAAACCTTTTAGTCACTTCAGTGCGTGAGCAGAGAGAAATCCGTTTGATTGAAATGAGATGGGCTTTACAGCAGTTTTTAAACAAATATCAATTTCTGCTCATTTGGAGTGCGTGTGTTGTATTTAAATTTGAATAGATTTACTCCTGTGATGTTCTGTAACTTTAAGGGCACGACAAGAAAAACAACAGCTTTAACGTTGTACTCACATAACACCTCTAAATAGTTTCTCTTTACAGTTAAACATGTTACATACACAAATGAAAAAATATTTAACCATATTGCTCTCTGCCTGCTGTACGCTGAAGAAAGATTTCACCAGATGTTCAAATTAATTCAAGACCAGTTTCCACTAAACACATCTTTGGTAACATGATCAGCTGCTTCTGGTTTATTAGACACAAACTAAATGCTGTCATGTGCTGCTGCTACAGTTCTCATTCTGTCTGTAGTCCTGTGCGCACTGTGAGGTTAACTGTGTCACGGCTGAGAGGCTGTGTTCCTTACAAACCGCCCTTAAAGGTTCTTACATGAGACTGTCTGGTCTGTAAAGGACTTCCTATTTATCACTGTTGCCTAGCAACCTGCAGTTGATACTGACTGTCCAAACTTTACTCTTGGTCTATGAGAGTTTAGTTCTGTGCTCTATTCAGCGCCGACAGAGGCACTTGAAGCTATCAGGGGTGGGCAATTATTTTTTTGCGAGGGCCACATAGACTTCCATGAGAAAAGCAAAGGGCCACACTTTTTCATAAATAATACAGTAATATAAATTAGAGATCACTGGCACAGTATCTACCTTTATAAATATGCTCCTGTTACATTTTCATCATTGTAAGAATCTTTTGCTGTCATTTACTGGTTTCTCCTCTGTCCTCTCTGTGGGTCCATGTCTACTCTGAGTGTGTGCTGGTTGTATGTTGAAACACACACACAGTGCAGAGCAGCGCAGATGATGTGAAGATATTTTTACAGAAAACAATTAAAGTAAAGTGTGTGTGCTTTACCGTACATTTCAGCATAGTCGCGCAGCATTTTTAAAGTGCACACAGCGCGACCGTGTCTCTTCAGAGAGTAGATGGGATGACGCAGTACAGCAGCATGGAAGAGACAAGGAGGGTTGGAAAGACGTTACCAGTAATGTATGTAATCAGTAATAGATGTAGGCTGTGGTTCTATTGTAAAAGAAATCCAATCTTAACTCTCCCACAATAAACCCCGGGGTATGTTAGACCACCAAGGATTCACCTGTTGCATCCTCTGTTACCAGGGAAAACAGGAAGGCATGTCGGCTATACTTGAAGTAGCTTTAGAGAGCATACATGTAAGCTCAGAAGCTAGCATGCAAAGCAGACCTATAGCTAATAATTGAACTGCAGAGAGAAGACCAACCTCAGCTTTCCCTCTCAATAAATGTACTATAGAACTAAACAGACTCTGTCAGAGGGACTCATGGGTTCAGTCTACTCTCTGGTAACATATAAGTAAACATAATAAATGTCAGATCTTATACTGTTGTGCAGAAGATAGTTACTTCACCTTCTCGCAGCCAAATGAAAGTCTCCAGCTCTCTATTTTAATCAGGTGATTAAATCACACCTCACAACACTTCATTTCATCAATCAGCCTCATACACTGGTGATGATTGATGAACTTTTTGTTGATGATCTGTAAGCTTAACCATATGTTTCAATTAGTTTAATTTAATTACAAGTTGCTTTTTCTCAAACAACAAGTACATTTAGGACAAGTTTCTTATCATTATGTTGCCATCCGTCTCCCACATTATGACTCAGACAGTCTCTTCTCTCTCATGCATCAATTACTGCCATCATAGTCCACTAAAGAATCTGATATGAGTCTTAAGTAGAGAAGACTTGAAGCATATTCTTGTTCATTAGTGCATTTCAAATGTAGAGCAGGTAGCTTGGAATTCAAATTCAAGTCTGTGAATGTTATATATTGAAGTAGTTGGTCCATGTTTAACTCTGTAGGGGGTTATCAGAGGTAAACGTGGAGACACTTCTATAATCAATCAAGTGATTTTCACAGCAGGTGTATAATTTGCAGCAGATCGCTTTTAACGGGCTAAATGACCCACGATATGGGCCATGATTTGACTTTGTAATGAACGATCAGACAGTCTTAAACAACACCTTCATTTGGACGTAGAATGAATTCTAGGACGGTGACGCAGGTGCGTTAAAAAAAAAAAAAAAAAAAAAAGCTGTGCTGGAATCAGCCTGTGTATGTTTGGACATGTGATGATCCCATGCGTCCTGCTAAACCTCATTACCATAAGCCTGTCATCAATGTGCACACTAATCTTGCCAAAACAAAGAGCTGGCAAACAGCTGTGCCAAGTTCTCTGAGAGAACTGTAATAGAAAAGATAGCAGCACTTCTTTTTAAAAAAAGAATTTACATGTAAAGTTTTTATACTCCACCTTAATCACACTGGAGGAGGGGACGCTGCTCTCCTACATTGGAGGGCTTCATTGTTGACATTTTAAAGTTTGCCTTTTCTCTCTTCCTGATCTACATATTTTGGAAAATGTCCCTGTACATGTGAGGGCCTTTCTAATCATTATACACAAGAGGGTCATATGTGGTCAACGGAGGGCTGGGAACTCCTCTGACATCTGTGGCTCTCTGGCATTTAAGCCGTGGGTTCATGCAGGGATTATCTACTACACATGTGGATACATCTTAGTGTGCAGGGACCCAAAGGTCAGCAGTGTCCAGGCTCCTCAGGGCTACAGTGCTCTCTCAGTTTTCCTACATTTACCTCCAACAAATTTCTTTTCAGCAATTAAAACTGTGAGATGGATATTGCTGTGTGATTTACACAGATTGCATCAGTATTTTATGTGAATAGTCTGCAAATACAAATCTATGTTCCCAGCCCTGCAGTAACGTCTGTCTTCATTACATTTTATTTATTCAGACTTTCTTTAACCAGGTAAATCCTGCTGAGATTAGAAGCCAGTTTTTATTCTCTGTCAGACAACGATGAAACAAAGCTAAACAAGAAAAGGAGAAGAGCAAAGAGCAAACATGAGCCTGAAACTGTAAAGGTATCCTTCACAGTTTACATTACCCGGGTCCAGTTTTCCCTCTTCAAACTATTCCAAGAGACTGGAGCAGAGCAGACAGCAGATATATGTGCGCTGAGTCAAAGATTATGATTGGGAGATGAGCACTGTGAAGAGTTTAATGCTCAGATTTAGAGAGGTGTTGACTGAGGCGGCTTTTTGGGATGCTGCTGAATTGATTTGTGTTTAACTGAAAGGCACTTCCAGCAGTGAAGGCTGCCCAAATTCAAGAAAAAAAACAAATCTTCATGAAAGTATGATTGATTCTAGACTGAGTTCATTTAGTTTATTTTAGTCCATGTAATAGAAGCTTCTTAAAGTCATTACAAATGAATAAATTCGAGTCATTGACCCTGTTTACATACACAGCAAATCTCTGATATTAACCTGGATGAAAGCACACCCAGCACTTTTCTGATCATGTTAGCCCATAGGTCCATAATCAAGTTAAGACATGTGGAGCATGCAGATCTTATTTGCATTATCACACCATATAAGTATAGCCTTTTCATACTATAGCAGCACATTTCTCCTCAGTATGCATTCCTGATCCGACCATCACTGTTCTTTCCTGCCAGTCTTGCTGGCTTTGAGCCCAATTCTGTGGTCGATTCTTCCTTGTTGCTAACGCTAACAAGTCTTTTTGAGCATGTGAATGAGAGTGAGGTTTGTCAGTAAATAATGATGCAGAACAAAAACATAGAAAACAATGCAGCACACTTAAGATGTCAGGGGAACATGTTGATGAAGATTCTCAGATATCCAGGTCATTTTCACTCAGAAGGTTGAAGCAAGGCATCTGGACTTGATGTTGATGTTTCGCTGCTCATCCAAGCAGCTTCATCGGTTCTGATGTCATGGAAACATGATGAAAAAATGTGTTTGTTAACACGACTAGTGTTTGTGGCTGGTCAATTCAGAAATGCTAGTTAACATATAAAACAACTATTCCTATAGTTGCAGATCATGTAAATACCTTAATCAGAATATTGCCTTACATAAGTATGGATGGAGTCTTAACCCATATTTTACCCTGAACCACCACCAGGAGAGCCTAAGGTCATCGAGTCAGGTCCTCCAAAGCTGATTGTCTATATACACTTAGAAATCAATCCAGCTAGAGCGGGATTCGGGCTGTGTCTGGATATATCCGGATTGACTCAAATGTGGCTAAGGTCTAAACACAAATGCAGCTAGCGAATCCCGCTACCGACATGATTCTTCCGGTTCACAGGGACAGTGTCCGGGTCAAGTACAAAAGCCGCATGTAAACAACCATCGAACTACGACAGCTTTGCCCTGAGTTTATATCCACAGGGCTACAAAGGAATAAACTGCTTTTTGAACTGAAAAAAATGAAAGAACGAGCGACACAGGACAAAAAACAAACAAACAACGCATGTTCACGCGCGGTCCTACCGCGGCCTGAACGGATCTGTATATTACAAGGCGCCACCTAGAGGTATGGAGGACAACAAATAAGCTGGATTAAGCCGGATTGAGTGTGAACATGCGTGTGTGATAGCCAGATTTGAAAATAGGTCTGAACGTATCCAGCTTAAAGGCTATCTGGATTCAATCCTACTCTAGCTGGATTGACTTTCTCCAGTGTGAACGGGGCCTAACAAGCTTTTGGACATCAAACCCAAATACATCACTAATGTCTACCATGTATTCTGCCTGTTAATGTGTGCAGAGTCAACCACAGCAATGGGTATCCTTATGTAAAGAGGATTAATGTAAGATCTAGGATGCTTGTGTTTACTGTTAGGCTTTGTTCTGTTGTACTGTTAAACATTAACATTAAAACATATTCTTACATAATGCAGAGAGGAACATCTCTGAAGCCAACACTTCTATTCCTGTATTCGCTTCTAAAATGTGTTGATATGTCGCACATCACTCTGAACTGTGTCGCCATGTCAGTGGGGAAGCTTTACGGCTGCAATTCACTGTGAAGTCATTATCAATGATTTGCTTTCATTGCTTATTATGAGTGTTTTATGGGAGAATGATGTACCGACCGACTTGGATCCTGCTGGGATTCATCAGGTTCTCACAGAGCACAGTAATAGAAAGCTTTACCACACACTCCAGCTCCATGCTGCTGATGCTGATGTTTTTTCCTCCAAAATGGCTTCTTGTCATTGTCTTCTTCCTTTCATGTGGGCCCGATGTAATTTCACCGACTAAATGGTAGGAGGAGGAAAAAAAAAAAATCATGCATCAGGGCATTTACTGGATCTCTGTGATACTCTTACCAGGAAAAAAACTGTGACAAAGAACTGAAGTAATAGAAAATGGAAACCGTGTCATTATGTGAGCTGGACAAAGACAAAGCCACTAAAGTTAATAGAGGCTTAATAATGTGGTGTTAGAGCTTTTTCCTGTTTTTAGAACAACTGCTGATTGATGCTATATTTTCACATTTCCATTAACATCAGAAAGTGATAAAGGGAAACTATAAAAAGTCACCATTATTGTGCAATACCGTGCTCCAAACACAGTGGAATATACCACAGCCCAGCTTAAGCAAACTCTCACATACTCTTTTGTTAACATTTTATGCAGTAAACATTGAGTTTTTCATAGAAATTAACCATTAACTGCCCAGTTTATTTCTCCATATATAACTGCTGGATGTCATATTTTTTACCTAGTCTACCATTCAACACTCACACTGTATTAACACAAAGAAGCTCTCAAAGCCATCAATACTCTATCAGAGCTAACTTTACATGTGACCTCTGACATACATTAAGAGCGAGAGTGCACTGATGAAAATGGAGGTTTAAGTGAAATAAGGTGAGGCGGGCGGCGGCGCCACACGATGTCACTTCTCGTGCCGAACAGACAGGTGATGCAGAGCCAGATCGATCTGCGCTCACATATCAGAGACAGCAGGCCGCACTGGTTACGCTACAGCGATGATGGACTTGACATCCAGGAGGAGTGATGTTGTTTGTTGTAAATGGAAAGGGTGTAGTTTGATGGTAACTGTAGATTAAAGTGCTCTGAAACATAATGTATCAGTTACCTTTATTTATATTTTAGTGCCGATGTAACGCATCAATCACACCCTGCACATGTGTGGTCATGTGGTAGAAGTGATACATTATAAATAAGCCCTTTGCTATCACTGTCTGAAGAAGAAGCCAGAGAATAACTTAAATTTATCCATAAAAATGAACGAGCCGCCCCTCAAAAATGTCCAATTTTGTGAGCAAAATATCAAGTCCAATCTCAAATGTGGTTCCCAATCTTAGGAGGCTGATTACCTAAAAGAGAAAGATGAGCGATTTTGCTTAAATTTGCATTTTTCCACTTTCAGAAGTGCTCAAAATTTACACAAAACACAAAATGCAAAGAAAAGCATCATGTTTGATCCAGACTCCCACTGTACTCCAGTCTGCATAGGCTGAGCATTTTGATTAGATGCAAATAAAATCAAGACGGTGGGTCCATGTGTCTTAGGTTGCTATGGCAACATGCAAAGTCCAAAAAAGTAACACAAGAGGCTCCACCAGCCATAAACTGCACAGTATGGTTGAGCTAGATTAGCCTCTGACAGTCACTAATTAAAAACACGGCAGCACAAAGCAGATTTAAATCAGATGAGCATGCTTCATTTTAAAGACTTAAAAAAGAACAACATGTGAGCAATCAGTAGCAATTAACTACATTACTGATGTAAGTGTGTCCATGCAATCACCACCTATTTACTCACAGTTTACCGTTTCCCGTACCTTGGAGATCAATCATATAAGCGAGGCTCTGATCTGCCAAATAAAACTTTGATTAGTCTCCGAGCTTCCGCCAAGAATATCAAGATGTTTCAGAAATCAAACATGGACAGCTGGAGCTAAAAGCAGACCTGTCAGACCTGTTTCACATCTCTCTTCCACGTAATCCTTTTGTATTTCTCTCACTTTCCATGCAGAGAGCGTGCACTTTTCATTTTATGACCTTGTGCCCATTTCACACAATTTCCAGCACCAAAACTGCTCTAACCTCAGCACTCTCCACACGCAGCATTGATTCTTCCTCCACTGAGATCAGGGGGAGGGGGAAACTCAGAAAGCCTGGCAATGAATCTGTGATTTTGCCATAGAAAACACACACGCTTCACTTCATCGGACAGCTTAGAGTTCAATCGAACGTGGCTCGGGGTGAGCCTGTGGGTTAACAGACTGTCTCTTCTTCTCAGTCAGTGTCAAAAACTTATTCAACACTAGACACCACAAATGCACCTTATTGTTGGCTACATCTAGTTCAAGCAACAGGGCATTATTATTAAAATGTGACTTTTTTTTCCAAAAGGGAGAAGCACACATAAGAGGAGAGCACAGGTGGGATGACCGTGATCACTTCAGTCACCTTAAAATGTGACCACTATTGTTGTTGTTCTGTTGAGGACAGGCCAGTGTCCTCTCAGTATACCTGAGTATAAGATGCATTTAAATTTCCATAAAGAAAAGGACATTTATTTGACCTCTGCTTTGACTTAGCTTTAGAAGCTTTGTTAAAGATGTTAAATATCTGCACAGTAAATGCAGAGTATGAATGTATGAAGAACAAGTATGAAGCAAACTGAAAACTTCAGGGCTAAGAAATGCAGCCAACACAGAAAACACGTCCACATGGAGATGAAAACAGCGTATCCGCCAAAGTTTATTATCGTTTAGGCGACAAAAAAAACGACAACATTTGAAAACGGGTCTCAGGTTTGAAAACGCTGTTTCCATGTCTCCGTGTGGACGCCCAAAACGCTACTTTTCTGAAAGAATGACGACACAGCTCCACCTCCCCCTCAACCCGCATGCGCTCACTCCGTCAACAACAAACTATGGAGCTTGTTTTAGCTTTTAACAGCGAACTCTTCTGCTCCTCTGCTGACACAGCGAGCAGCAGGTGGACGATAACTAAGAAGTGTTTAGATCCATGTAGTTCTGTTTACATCGCACACATTTTGTGTGCATGCCCCGTGTCTTCTTCTCTGTTTTTGGAGTGCTTCTGTGGTAGCGTTACAGCGCCACTCACAGGCCTGGCATATGTACTACAGCGTTTTCAGTGGATTGTGCCGATTCGCGTGGACACACGCATTTCCTGAATCAACGGCGTCCTTATAGAGAACGTTTTGGAAACGAAAACAACTTCGTCTCCGTGTGGACGGGGCCTTACTCTGAGGGTGGCTCCAAAAATGGGCCAGTCCCCATAGGCTACCATGTTAAAACCCTTGACTTTAGGGAAGCTCATCACACTTTTTATAGCTAAACCTCCAGTGAATTTCCATGTCTTAGACTTAAAATTTGGATGATTCCTGTATTTTTGTTTGTGTTGTGTGCCGGCTCTGTTTGTCACTTCATTATCAGCAGGCCCTGCTTACGCAGTTTTTATAAATGACGTCAGGATGAGTAACTTTGTGAACTATTCGCGCCCCTTTTTTCTACTTCTGTGTTGTTTTTTTAATTAGAAGTGATAACGCACAGCTTGGGAATTTGCAAAGATAGTTAAGCCTCATTAAAACCCTGTGTGAGGACGGTCTTGCATAGAAATTGTACATAAACACACAATGAGCAGATCAAGCAGAGTGAGAAGGAGAGAGAGAGAAAAAAGCTGTTTAGAGGTTATTCAAATCATGGAGTACAGTAATGCTGCCCAGCTTGTCTGTAATGAAATCTGGAGTGGCAGGTAAAGCAGAAAGAGTGTGTGTGTGTGTGTGAGTTCAGTGTCTCACACTAACAGGAGGGCGTGTTCCTTCTGAGAACCAGAGGGTGGCTTGTATTAAATCTGCATTTCCTCTCAACACTGCCAAAGTGCTGTAATATGCAAAAAGACAAATTGCAGTTACCGTCTGCGAAATAGCCAATACAGCAGTTTCTTTTTATTTACAGGTCATATTTCTCACTCTCACACACATCTCCATACATTATTCCCGTGGCCTGAGATTGTCCAATTAGTTTGGAACCATAAACCATTTTCTAACTATATTAGAGCAGCAGCACAGGAACACGCCTCTAATCTGTTGTTGCACTCCACAGCTGAGGGTGGCTCCATTCATAATGAATTGTTATGTCCAAAACATCTTCACATTCACAGAATGTATGCTGATATGAAAAAACACTTGGGAGGCCGTCACTGTCGGATTTACTCTCCTCCGCTGTTCATTTCCACTACGTGATGATCGGAGGGGGAAAAGAAAATCTTTTTTTTTTCTTCTTCTGTTTGTGGCAGCTAGCAGTGAACATAAACATCACTGCCCGAAATATCCAGCAGATATAGATGAAAGTCAGCGTTTCCCTCTCTCTCTCTCTCTGCACAGCTGCACCACAATAACAAGTGTGGTGATCAATCTTATAGGGGAAAAAAGTTTTAAGGGTTTGAATTTAACTCATAGACATAGTATTGTTAGAGACAGAGCATCTAAAGATTGATGCTTTCAAAATATACTAAGCTTTGACTAAAGGCAATTGAGAGAAACAGAAGTTGTACTCAGTGGTGGAGGAACTACTGAAGCTTGGTACTTAAGTAAAAGTACAATTACCCAGCAAAATATATACTTAAGTAAAAGTAGAAGTGCTACATCAACAATCCTACTTAAGTAAAAGTCTTAAGTACTATTAAATGTACTTAAATGTATTAAAAGTAAAAGTACTCACGCGCCAAATACATATATTTGATTTCCATTGCAAAGGATCTGAACAGATTAAAATAACCAAAGAAATCATCTTCAAATTAGAATTGACCATGTGTAGTTATTAGTAGTTACATTTTCAGTACCCAGAAGCAGCTATGGACAGGTCTGTGTGTCATGAGGCAGGCTGTGGGCATCAAGTGAACAGAGGCTGCTGATAACAAACAGGCATTCAGCATTTTTACTGTGTCAGTGTTCCTGCTGTAGATTCATGTTATGATTCATGTTAGTCAGACATTAATGGATGGACCTGTGTTAGCAGACAGCAGCTAACTAGTTAGCTAACTGAGCCAGAGCACCGGCATCATGACTGAGGCTCATTATAGAAACACAGCTGGCAGCGTGACACCACCTCCATGCAGAGTCTGACCTCACATCAGTCCAGCACTGTGTTCATCACATGGAACAAGGAACTACAGACACTGTAGAAATGTAGTGGAGTAGAAAGTACAGGTAACAGCTGCAACATGTAATGGAGTAAAAGTATAAAGTATACACTAATATTTTTACTTAAGTAAAGTAGAAATACATAAAAAAATGACTTAAGTACAGTAACGAAGTACAAATACTTAGTTACTTTCCACCACTGGTTGTACTACACTTTGCTATATGGAGGCCAGTGGGGGTTTCCTCTGAGCTTCCTCTAACATTTCACACAATGAATGGTCAAATATGCATGCTAGGATGTGTTTACCTTCATGACTAAGTCTTAATCAATCTGTTTATTTATTAATAATAATATTATTAATACATTTTATTGTATTCTCAGAGGAATACATCTGCACAGCACAGTCGGATGTGTCTATTCCACTGTTCTTCAATGCAGTAAAGACCATGTGTTCATTGGATAAATGCAGAAAGTTTCTGAAGGTGAATGGAATGTGGGCCTACTGGGGGGCGGGCCAGGACGCTAGGCTTCCGCATGATGATTGGTGGAACTGTTTAAAAGGCTGAGCCCTGTTTGATTGGCAGGAATTTGGAAACAAACAACGGCATGTGAGCAAAGTAGAGCTCAGTCTCTGGTGGATATCCCAGAGTGAAGCCGTGAGACAACGTGCTGTCCGTCCGGGCTGTTCGTTTTTCACACATTGCACATATTACAGTCTGAATACTGCATACTGATCACTGTAAAGTTTAGTTTCATTAGTTTGTTCAAAATAATTTAGTGAAGTTGTGAAGGGAAGCTAGCCTGTGAGTTAGCATGCTGGTCTGTTGTATACAGACAGAGTTCAGGTGTGTGTTACTCCTGGAAATCATCTTCATGTGTGTTGCTGTAGTTCTGTGGCAAGGCTGTGGTTGACTACAGGCTCACTTAACATTTCCCTTTATTAGTAACTGTCAGGCTGCAATAGGATACATTTTTTAATGTACACCTAAAATAAGCTTCCACTGTTTGAAAGACCAGCAGCCGCCACTGATGGAGGCCCTGCTGTTTGTGTGCAGTGCCTTTGTATCTCTCAGCCCGACCACCTTTAACTTCTATGACACAAGTACGCCATGATGCTGCTGCAGCAGAAGCCATCTAAAGTCAACTTCCTTGATAACCTGCTGAATAAACGGTAAGGTTAGCATCTATATAATGCTGTTCCACCTACTCAAAGGTACTCTCAAAACACTACTTCATGTTTTCCCTTTTGTGCACACGGACACACACACACCAATGGTGCAAACAGGGGCGTGACTTAAGTGTCTCGTCCGAGGACACACTGGCATGCAGCCAGAACCACCAAGTGCTCTACCAGCTGAGCCCCGGTTAAGCTTTAGTGACATCACACATGCCAGGTTTTAGAGGAGCTGTTTGAGTCTGTGGTGGAAGCTCCGGCTGTGTCCATGTCGCAGCGCCTGAGTCCACTTAATCCAAAGCAAACAGGTGGAACTGAGGAAGGCAGCATGGCAGCCAAGGGCCACCCTCTAATTATGTTCAAATGTAAGTCTTGATATATTAAAAAAGTTTTAAATAGAAGCCAAAATCTTTTTCCAGGTTTGACAACCTGCAGTTAAGTTGGATATTTTAACATGGAGATCTATGGGGAGCCCTAGAGGCCACAGAGGGAATGGCATCTTTTGACACTCCTGAATGGGCTTCTCAGCCCTGCAGGTTACAGGCCTGGCCAGCTGACCTAATTATTTTTCCGTTTCATACAAATAATAAGAATTAGTCTTGTCTTGGTGGATTGGAGTCGGGTTTTTAGATGGCAGCACCGACGGAGGTGAAAAAAAGAAGGATGTAATGTGAGCAGAGTGACAGCCAGGCTAGAGTTAGGCCAAAGACATCCAGAACTGGCAGTGAAGGGAAAGGGTCTGGCTGGCCAGGCTAGCATGCTGCCACCTGGCTAAAACCTCCACCTGTAGCCGGCCAGCTCTCCTGTTAATCCTGCTTTGCATTGTTCACCTACCAAATGATTCAGCCATTGTTTACCTGTCAGTACTATTGTAACCAGGTTAGAGCTTTGGTTCTGGGCTATTTCCTTTTCCTGCCATGTGGGGCTGAGGGCTGATTAGATGCTTCATCAGTGTTCTCACATTGCAGCTGTTGCTTTTTACAAATCATGAGAAAATTCCCAAGTCTACAATGATGGTGCAATAATAACAATCAGCTCAAGCAGACATGTTTGTCTGAGCTTTGCATCAGCAGAGAAAAATCATACTTCCTCCTTTGCAGCGTGTGGGTTGTCTGGGCAACTCCTACATTTATGCATAGGTCTTATGCTTTCGTCTACGAGTGGGATTACATTTGTGTCACTCTCCACATTGTTTCACACTTTAAGCTTCTTTCTTTTTTCTCTCTCTCTCCGTGTGGCTTCATGGGTTCTGGCACTGAACTCGAATCACAGAAACTTGCCGGAGAGCGGTAAAGACAGGCTGCATGTGTTCAGAGGCTCGGTGTCATGCTGTCACTTAGCAGCTCTGCTTTATTCCTCACAGCCTGCCATGGATATTGATTTCTGGCCCTCAGCTTCCAGACAAGTGACCAGTTTTCTGTGCTGTGGATGAAGTGGATGCTCTGTTTTTTTGTTGTTTTTACAAAAACACATCCAAGTGCTTCAAGACTGATGAAGGCTGCGACTGGAGATATTGTTCAGAAAATTACATTCTATGTTTTTTTTTTTTTGTCTTACTTTATTGTTGCTAGGGGCGGTTTTAACAAACTCTGTGGCTGCACACAGGACATTCAATTTCAAAATGTCTTGACACCACCAGACAGTGTCAAGACATCAGAGAAAAAAGTTTCAGGCCAGAAAAACCGAGCATTATTTTGCAAAGAAAGAAAAAAGGAAAATCTCTGACATATCTGTGTCCCTTATTATTCTGGTGGAAAGTTAGACCCAAGAAGATCCTGTTGAAATTGCGAGAGACTTATTTGATTTTTAATCCTATCAGAATGTGCTGTTGAATTTTGACTTGATTGAAAAAAAGATTAATGTGATTCCTCTAAAGCCATATAAATACATGTGTCATTAAGATTACATTAAGATTACTTCCACAGCACAGTAGAGAGACTGACAGCTACATTAAGAGTTCTAAAGCAAAAGGAACGGGAAAAGACTAAGATGCTGCCTATTTGACATTTTATATGATGGGAACATTTAACCTTTATTACATACTTACTGTCTGTTTGGGCCAAATGTGGCTTTGCTCACCTCCAGAGAGAAATCAGATGTGTGTTTTTGTGTAGTTAAAAAAAAGACATTTGTTAAAAGTAGGGTAGGAGATTTCATTCTGATGCACTTTTTGTTAAATTAGTGTAACTTCTCTTTACAATCCAATAGCAACCGATTAGTTTGGCAGTTTCTCTTTAAAACGAAGAATATGAATCATCTGTGGAAGCTATAAAACACTAAAAACAATCCTCCGGGTGGACCCTGCGCGGAGTATTGGCTGGTTGTCTCTCTCTTCCTGCTCTGCGTGCACCAGAGAGGTACGTGCATGATGGCCGAAGTCACAGACCGCAGCTCGTCTTCAGGTGATGCGCGTCCATGTGATTGGGAGGCGTGGCTTCAGGGTGAGCTCCGAGAGAAAGGGGCGTGTGTTTACTTTGGAAATCTGGTTGACTCTCACTGAGTTTTTAAAATCTCCTACCCTACCTTTAAACCATCTGTTGAAGAAGAGCTCTAAGTATTTAACTATTAACCTAATAAACAGCCAGCTACACACAGCATCATCCAAACTGATTTTTTGTCGATACAGTCCATGATACAGACCATGGCTTGCAATTTGCTGCAATTTCTGGACAGTATTTTTTATTTCTAGCTGTGACAAATGGTTTCATTTTGACAATTTTTACATTGAAAACATGCATTTCATACTAACCAACACATTGATGAAAAAAAGAAGAAGCACATGCCAGCAGATGATCCCTGGAAAACATCGCTGTCAGAGGTTATCTAATACCATTACCTGTGAGATTTAACACTTTCTTCCTACTCTGGTTTCACAATGGTTGAAGCACTGTGAAAGCTTTAACAGCTCTAATAACACGTTGCACATTAGGGGGCAGGCCTACCTTCTCAGCATGGAGACCTCAGGCTTAGCTTTGCAATCAAAGCCATTTTTTTTTTTACCCGGTGCTTATATTTGTGGGTGTAAATTCTTCAGTTCCTCTGGTGCATGTTGAGCTTAACGAGGCAAATAATCAATATTTTTATTACAGCCCAATGAGACTTTATGGTCTACACCGATATCTTTTCTGAAAAGCTGATTTTGGATAGAACCCCTTAAATTTGAGGAAGATATGCACTGAGCAGGGCCTGACAGACTGTAAATATTTCTCACTATATCTACCTTTTTTTTCACATATGATGCAACTTGCTGACAGCACTTGCAGTAATAAAGGTTAAGACCTTAAAATATATCCTAAAGCGGAATCCAACATCCTCACCCCCACCTCACCCCCTGCAGTAAGTACTTGGCAATAGAGTTAAGGGAAGAAAACATCCTTTTAACTAGCAGAAACCTCCAAACAGGAGCAGACTCAGGGTGGGTGGCCATCTGCTTCCACCGGGTTGGTAAGAGCACAGCACACAGAGAAAAGATGAGCCGTGAACAACTAACAATAAATGTTAGGCTGGTTGGAGTGGCCAGCAGGACTTAAAAGTGAGAGAGAGGACAGATGGGAAGAAGCATAAATTATGGGAGAGGACCCTGAACTCACCATAAAAACAACAATATAGGTGTTGTAAGTATAGCTGATTATTGACAGGTGCTCTGATGTGAATATGTGTCTGTAATCTTGTTTCTTCTAGTGTTATGGAGTCTGTTGTAGCCTAAATGTAGAGTTTTCTGTTTAAAGGTAGAGTAGGAGATTTGGAAAACTCAGTGAGAGTCAGCCAGATTTTGAAAGTAAACACACGCCCCTTTCTCTCGGGGCTCACCCCGAAGCCACGCCTCCCAATTTACATGGACGCGCATCACCTGAAGACGAGCTGCGGTCTGTGACTTCGGCTATCATGCACGTACCTCTCTGGTGCACGCAGAGCAGGAAGAGAGTGACAACCAGCCAATACTCCGCGCAGGGTCCACCCGCAGGATTGGCTGATGTTTTTAGTGTTTTATAGCTTCCACAGATGATTCATATTCTTCGCTTTAAAGCGAAACTGCCGAACTAATTGGTTGCTATCGGATTGTAAAGAGAAGTTACACTAATTTAACAAAAAGTGCATCAGAATGAAATCTCCTACCCTACCTTTAAGTGTTGTGCAGCGCTGCAGCACTAAACAATGCTGTGTGCATATGGAATATTCACGGTTTGCATAACTCAGGTAGTGCTACAGGATCCAATTATCCCTGCAGTGTATGTCATGCATGAGATTCAATAATATGAGATGTTGTCATAAAGTATGGATGTAGCATGGAGTGAGTGTTCTGTGAGTGTGTGAACACATAATATAATTGTATATATGATGTCTATAAACTCTGCAGTTTGTAATTCTCTGGGGTTATTGCCATTTAACCTCACTTGAATACCTCTAATCTGCTATCACTAAGAGGGCAACAAGCCCAGAGCATTTCCTGCTTCTTTCTCTGTATGTTTACTGGTCCTGTATCACCAATTTTCCAATGTTTTTCTGCTCTATAGACGGTCATACCTTAAGGTGTGCACCAGTATTTAAACAAATAGCACCACGACCCAGTTCAGCTGCCTGGAGATTTGTCATAGGCTGCTGTTTACATGTTGTAAGAGGCACAAAGATAGTGAAATGAGATTGTGGAGAGCAGAGGTGGAGGATGAGAGGTGCATCATGGGAAGTCCTGTAGCAGCATAAATAAGGTACAGCATTATCTGTACCTATAGAATAGAATATAGCTGTATGAATTCTTCATCTCTCATTGAAGTCCACCTCTTTTATTTTTGAGCCATAGTGTATTAAATGACCACAGGAGATAAGTGTTCAGGTGTGTGTGTGTGTGTGTAAGTGCAGAGACGAGCCGCAGCTCCATTATTATGCTGATAGTAATTCAGGCTGCTTCACGTGGAATATTTCAGCTCTTCTTTGAAACGGCAAGCCTCCCCCTATTTCCCTGAGAGGATCAATAGAGTTCATTTTATCTTTTCTTCAAATAGCCTGAAGCCTTGTCGAGCATCTTACGCCACGACTCAACAGCAATTTTATGAGAAATGCAGAGAGGCCATATCTATATTAAAAAAAAATAAAAAAATAAACGCTAAGCTGATGGACGTGGTCGGGTCAAAGAGATGTGGAAGGTTTCTATCAGAGTAAAATCTGTACACTGTGATGCATCATGACAACATGTTACAGGCTATGTTACACACAAGGTGCACACACTGCATGACTGTGTGTCATAAGAATGGACCAGTGACAGGAAAGCAAACTTTTCACTTAAGCATAATCCCCCCTTTGACCTCAAGAGTCCTTCTGAAACTGCCAAGATGAGTTGAGCTCAAGCTGCCAAAAGCCTTGTAAGATGTCTGGGGGTATGTCATATTTAATAGCTTTTCCACACTCAGAATTTGCTTTGCTAATGCCAGGAAATTATAAGAGATGTGTTTAACAGCTACATAGCTGCTTGTGCAGGCCCCACCTCAATTTTCTTGCAGAAGGGTGGTGGGTTCTAATTTATTTATTTTTTTTAAATGTGCTGACAGGGAATATAATTGGTTATGTTATGTGTGGAATCTGTTCATTAACATATGACAGAGGCTGTCAAAGAGGCAGACCCTAGAAAGTGCTTTTTATTTTTTATTATATTCATGCATCTTTTTAAGGAAGACTGAGATCCAGGGGTGGGAAAAATCATTGTTTTCTAATGGTCAAAGACCCCTAAGCATTATCTGAAGTTATCCATGATAAATATTTTTACATTTAAACCTGACGCTGAACACTGAGCCTTTCTATTCTAGAAGCCTTTACTCACTTACATACACAGCTCTGGCATGCAGTCGGTAAACAACCAGTGTTTTTCAATAACTGCTGTTTAAGAGGCTTTTTGCATAATTAATTCCAATACTTTGACAACTGAATATTTTCCAGTTCATAATTTCGTAAATTATGCCGTGGGAGCCGAGCAGAACCACATGGGACACATGAATGAGAATGCTTAACAAAGGACTTTGTTGTTCATTTAAAATCAGAGTACTTTTAATCGTCCATAATGCTGTTATTCCCTTTCTCTGGCCCGCTGCTGGAGTCTTTGAAGTTACATCTAAGTCCAGGAAGTAAGAAACAAAGCAGCTTTGTGTCAGATATAATCAAATATGACTCCAACTGCTGTGGCCCAACAACGGGTATAAATTATTATAGAGACTCCAAAATTATGTGCTATTGTGAGGGTTATAAAAACATTTTTTTAGGTATCACAAGTTGGACACACAAGGTCAATACTTCTTAGTCTGGTACCCACTTAAATGGTGCACATCATGTTCGGGGCAGGACCATGTTAGCTGAAAACTGCATCCACAGAACGTCACATTTTGGCTCCTAATATGTGTTTATGTTATAAAAACATGTGTTCTAACCCTGCCTTTGCATTAACCTAACCCTGGATTTTATAAACCCTCTTATGACATGTGAAGTGAAGCAGCAGTGGGACATGCACCCCAGACTCTTGGGTGAAGGTCTGGAGCAGGGATAGCGACATCAGCAACACCACCAACCTCCACCACCTCAGCCCTCTGATGGGATGATGTGCAGCCACATGTCTTAACCAGTCAGCGCAGTGGGTGATTATCGATCACATAATTTACAGCCCTCACCTGCAGCAACAAGCTTTTAAAATAAATATATTATTATCATTAGTAGGACTTACATTCAGATCTATAGAGGTCAATCAATACTTTTTCCTATTATTCTGAAACCATAATGGAACAGTGCAGTGATTGTGAAGGTCTGCATCATTTGTGCTGTCTTTGTATATGTGTACAAAGAGTAGTGGCGGCTTTAACAATACCCAGGCTTTGCACAAAAACAATGGTAGAACTCAACAACATCAACACAGCAGTGATTTGATGCTGTAGGATACAAGCAGCCCTGTGTATTGTAACCCTTTTTTTGACAGGAATAATGAGGTCGCATCATCATAGCATGCATGCTTTTGTAGCAGTGACGGACCTGAAACATGTTGTCATTTCGAGTTGGCTTGTTTTGTCATCAGAGTGAATCTAATTGACCTTTTAAGCTGAAATATGTTGTGACAACCGCTTGTTGCTTGTATCACTTTTAAGCGGTGTCAGGCAGCCGGCACACCACCACCACCGCTGCTGCTGGTGTGATTCTGCTGAATAAAAATGTCAACGCCGCCAAACGCAGTGCACTTTTGATAGTTTATTTAAACTTTGTGGCGCTGGGTGGAACGGGCTCTGTGGGGAAGGGGCTGATACATAAATATGAAATGTGACAGAGTTCATTATGTATTAGCTGACTGCATTCACACTTCTTGGTGTAAAAGTGGGAACAACTTGACCGAGATGAAAATAAAATGGCTTTCCAGAAGAGTTGCTTCCTGACACTTCACACTGAGGCTAAAAGGCTCCTTCACTGATGGGTGTGTGTGAGTGAGTCGTGTGAAAGTTGACCTAGATGGACAGCACATGTCAACACTCTGGGGCTGTCAGCATATCAGCAGTTTATAATGTGTGAAAATAACTTTGGTGAACTGACTCAGGCATGTTGCAGTGCTGAGGTCCTTCAGAGGGCGGCTCATTGCTGTATTTTCTTTCGTAGATTTTGAGAGTGGGACTTCACACAATCATCAGGAAACAATGATAAATACATTGTTAATGCATTTCAATGATGCAAGCATCATTTAAATGTAAGATGTTCAGGTCTGCAGAGTGAGAACACAGCTTCTGTGCGTCGCCTTTTTTACATAATGCACTGTGGCGTACAGGCACCAGAGGATCTTATCCTCACTGTGAGTATGTCCTGGGGCTTAACTACGTCACTTTATATGATGGCTGCCACTTTCACATGTCCTCAAATGGTGGTCCCTCCATAGGGGGAGAGAGGGAGAGAGAGAGAGAGAGAGGATGTGCTTCTGTGAGGAATTGATACTGAGCCAGTTATGCCTCACTGAATCACAAAACAACTGCCACCTCAGCTCATTGCCTTGGCTCAGAGTGCACTGTACAGGTGTGGGTGTTGGAAATGAATTTGGAAAAAAAGAAAAATGAACACTGTGTTCAAAAAGCTGCCACGTTTTGAGCTGAATGTGTTTAGCTTCAATCAGCATGTTGGGAACGTGCTTTATTTCCAGGTAACAGTTATGTAATGTAGAAGCAGATGATGTACTCTTCATACTAAGTATACAATGATCTGTAGTTTGTGATCTGCTGGCCCTTAGCTGTTAATGATGCCCTGGCACTGTGTGTTTTTTTTTAGGGATAATTAAGTGGCACGTTGCAGGTTTGATAAAAGATTGCCAGACATTGTGTTTTTTTTTTGCCAGTAGCCTGCAGGAACAGCGCTTTATGACAATAAATGTTGCCATGTAATTAGATGTAAAGCCAAAGGACAAATCCTGCTCAGTGAAATTAGGCCAATTTGACTTTGAAACAGTGCAAATGCATTAAGTGGAGGCAACATTATGAGTCCATGCTAGTGGTTCTCATCCTTTAGCATTAGCATCCTTACCTTTAACATTCTGATGTTTAGTATTTACGTTGACTGTATGTTGTTGTAAATTAGCTTGCAAACATTTGCTCACGAGGATTAGGGTTGCCAATTAGCATGTCTAATTGCTGTATAACACATGATGGCAATTGAAAGGTTGCTGCAGGAGTCAGATCGATTTATGGGGAACAAAAATGTCATGAACATGAACAAGAAACATGTGCATAAAGTCAAGTCATCATCACATTCTAGTCCCACCCAGGAGTTCGGTTGACTGCCAACATGGCAGCGCAACTATGATCTTCTGGAAAGCTCTACTGTATGCACGACAGGGATTTTCACAAAGCAGAAACATAGTAATGAGTGTATGTCATCTTCATGGTGTGTGTGGTATGTGTATTCAGACTGGCTGTGTTCCTGTGATTCACAGCCAGTCTGTCAAGTAATAAATTTGCACTGTCTCCGACATGATGTAGCAAATCTATCAACAAAGAATAACACCATATTAAACAGAAGAGTTATCTCCTCCTAAATTCCTTTAATGAGCCATCTTTGGCCATAATTCTTTATGGCTATATTGCTTAAAAAAACACACACACAACTAGAGCCACACGGCCCACTGGTACTGGAAGTTTGTACCATAAACAGAGAACAGTTTACAGTAGCCTTAAAGATACTCTGGAGTGAGGTTTGTACTATTATTAAAGTGCACTGTGTACTCCAAACCTGGCTTTCACAGCCAGAAATGATTACATAATCTCGACTGTCACACTGTGGCGTACCCATGATCTGTTTATAGCCAGGCTGAGTTGTCCATGGTGCTGCCTCGTCCCAGGGCTGCCTCCCACATAGCAAACATTGTGATGATGTTTTCTGGTCCATTCTTTGTACAGTTGGGCGATTACTGCCTTCACCACAGTCTGGGATGCTGCTCAGAACCCTCTTGGTGCCGTATCAAAGTCTGTTAGATCTCACTCTAAGCCTGTACACTGTAATCTGTTCACATGTAGACACATGTAGAAATTATTCAATTTCCGATCATTTGGTCCGATAATTATCATTTATTTACGTCTTTAGAGATGGTTAAACAACCATCTCTAAAGAGTATGGACTCCACAAATCCACAGACAGACAGACTGTGTACAAATGGAGAAAATTCCAGTGGGGATGGTCACAATGGACTTGTGACCATCCCCTGGAGTGGACTATCAGCAAGGATCACTCCGAAACAAGTCATAAAATAGTGTGTGAGGTTACAAAGAAGGACAGGGTAACCTCTAAGCAGCCACAGGCCTCTCTCACATTGGCTAATGTTAATGAGAAGCCTGATATAGATGCAGCTGCATCTGATCCAAAATTCTGAATTACACCACTGAATTCATGTGAAACAACTGTCTGTGAGACAATATGAGTCATGCAATCAAATTCATTAAAATCACAACTATTTACTGTTCTCCTGGTTGCAAAGATGTTACAAGATGAGTATTTCATGCATGGTGTCTGTTCTGTTGACAGCATGATGCAGGTTTTTTCTTTTCTGCATTAGTTCACAGTTGAGAGTGTCTGAATCTGAATGACTTCCTTCTAACTGCCAGTGCTGGAAACAGCCCAAGTTCATGTTCTCGCAGACTTCAGTTCTTTCAGCTTTTGTCATGGCTGATTGTGCTGTTTGATTGGGTCATCTCAGGATCTGGATGGGTACTTTGGGTTAAGCATTAAGTTGGCAGATCATTGCCAATTAAAAAGGAAAATTCCCTCTCGCTCAAATGCTGTTATCACTTCCAGGCCCCATTCTCTCTATTAAACATACACTCAGACCCTGGTGACGTGGCCTCTTTACAGCCACTTTGTGTCATTTCTTTTACTGTAGTGCTACCACAGAAACACACAGGAACTGGGGACCTACTTATATAATAAGAGTTTTTTGTTTTTTTAATTAATTTTGCACACAAAAAAAATGACAATGACCTTTTTGTTTAATCAAGAGCTGCTTTTGAATAAGAAATGACCCGGGTGATGGCGTCAATTTCATCAATATATAGCGTTTTTGTTCTAAATACATTGTACGATGAATAAGTTCTAAAAATAAAATACAATATTTAAATAAATTCCCATGTGATATGGAGATCGTACTCATGATTTTAATCTATTTTATGCAGTTAAACTGGCCGCACGCCTTGTGTGCCTCCACTTTATTTGTAAAACTGCAGCAGGGATATTAAACTGGCACCAAAGACACACTTTGGCATCTCTCCACTTCCTGCCAGTCAAATCATTTTAAGGCTTTACTGATCACGTTTGTAGTTCAGTGGGGGTCTGGCCTTGAGCTGCATTTCTGACCTTTAAGATGCCTACAAGCCTGAGTGCGCCCTCAGATCCTCAGACAGGCCACTCCTGACTGCTCCTCAGCCGAGTCTGAAATCAAGAGGCAGCCGAGCACTTGCTGCCTGAGCTGCTGCACACCCAAATGCCCCTGCTGCTGGAGGACCGCACGCCCACTGACTCAACAGATCCTCCTCCATATATACATGTATAAAAGCATCTCATTAATTCTTGCCCTCTTTTCTCTCTTTCAGAACAAGAGCTTGAAGAATAAGCTACTCTCGGGGAACAAACTTTGCGATGCCTACGCTGAAGAGGTAAAGATTTTCAATGAGTACATATTAATTCTTTTTTTTTTTTTCAACCCCCGGCTGTTTAATTGTTCCTTTGTTCAGAAAATAAGTGTAACTCGTAAGATATTGTCAGCCATTTCTTCATTTTTCAAGCAAGCCAACAAGCCAGATACAAATAGTTCAGATGTGATTATCTTTAATTAGCTCATTTATTATCTTATTGCTCAGAAAATGTAGCAATTATTAGAAAACGCTTGGTGTTCCTTGCACCTGGTGAAAGATTCATAACAGAAAGAAGGATCCATTCTTGTCTGTTTTTCTTTCTACATGCTCTCACACACACACACACACACACCCACACACAGGCAGGCAGGCACACAGGCATGCTTGGTTTTGGCTGTCCAGTGAATCTCCGAACAACTTTCTAACAGCAAGCTTTTTGATGGCTGCACAGTGCAATCTGAGGAGAACTGTGATTGTAGTGAGAGCATCTTTGAGTGTGTTTCGTCTGTGTCATTTTTCACTGTCACTTTCCCTTTTCCGGCTCTGCTCTTGTTATGGTCAGCAGCATCCACTGGGCCCACATCCTTACAGAAGCCCTGAGCTGAGCTTTGAACTGCCGCTTTTGCCTTTTCCTGCTGACTGCTGCACGTGCTGTAATGTAGCCATGCAGGGTCTTACAAGGCAGCGGGCCTGGCAGGCATCCTGATGACATGCTCGAGTCAGTGCAGGTGGTGCTGTGTAATCGTGGGCTTCATGGTTATGCAGTCATGCAGTTGGCGATTCCAAGCTTTTCCTGCACCCAGGCTAGTGGGTGGAATAATTTAAGATATTTTTTACAACACAGTGCAAGGTGGTGACACAGACAGCTTGATACATGGCAGCCTTGGAGTGGAGATGGAGATTGGTTGTTACAAAGACCCTGGGCTTGGCCTCCTTGGAAGCCAGCAGAGGTTTGTTTGATCAATGCTACAGATGATATTAAGATGGTTTTTGAATGACAGGCAACAAGTTTGCAATTTTTCATGCACCAGAAATTGTGATTACTCCCTTTAAACTGGTCATATGTCACAACCGGTGTACTCTGTATCTTGATATGGTTCAAACAGCACCACAATGTCAACAAACATTTAAACGTTTCATTTTGTTTTTGTGTTGTTTGTCTTTTTGTTTTTAGGACAGGTAATTGATTGGCAAAATAAAACACAGCAAAGCCAGAAAAAGCTCTAGAATAGTTGTCAACATGGTCTATTTCACTTTTAAATATTTTATTTTGACCTCCTCTATTGTCCCAATAACTAAACTATTGCAATATTATTATTATTAGTAGTAGTAGTAGTAGTAAATACCACATCATAATCACAATCCCCTGTGTTGCAATTGTCTGTTCTACCTAGCAACCATCTTTTCTGCATAGCAATTGTCTGTTCTACCTAGCAACCATCTTTTCTGCATAGCAATTGTCTGTTCTACCTAGCAACCATCTTTTCTGCATAGCAATGGTCTGTTCTACCTAGCAACCATCTTTTCTGTTCTACATAGCAACCATCTTTTCTGCATAGCAACAGTCTGTTCTACATACTAACCATCTAGTCTGCATAGCAACGGTCTGTTCTACATAGCAACCATCTATTGTGCATAGCAACGGTCTGTTCTACATAGCAACCATCTATTGTGCATAGCAACAGTCAGTTCTACATAGCAACCATGTTTTCTGCATAGCAACAGTCTGTTCTACATACTAACCATCTAGTCTGCATAGCAACGGTCTGTTCTACATAGCAACCATCTATTGTGCATAGCAACGGTCTGTTCTACATAGCAACCATCTATTGTGCATAGCAACGGTCAGTTCTACATAGCAACTGACTTTTCTGTATAGCAACGGTCTGCAGCATATTATGGATAGCAAGGGAACTATGATTGATCAATCAGAATGGGGCGTGCAATATGTAAAATTAATTTGTTATGTGACAGAATGTAAATGTACAGAGGATATCATCTCTGCATCTGTGTACTGACAACAGTCACATGAACAAAACAGCTCAAAAGACCATAGAGAGAATCTAAAGTTTGGAATCTGTCGATGTTAAACGGCGACCTTGAAGTCTGCTTGGTTATTTTTAAGTTTCTACTGAGATGCAGGAAATTAAGTGTTTGAAATTACAGGGCTGCACATCCTCCAGCTGAACTTCCCTCCCATTTCTCCAGCTAAGCTTATCCAAGCCATCATCACATATTCAAACTCTGAGATGATGATGGCACGTTTGACTCTGCAGCCTGTCTGATTATAGCACTTCAGGGAGGAGTTGGAAAGAGTACAGAGACCATGAAGAGGTCCTGATTGAAGCTGTGGGTCACTCTATATTCGGTGCCAGGATTTTCCTAGCAACAGCAAAGGGAATGATCTAAATGGTGATACAATATGGGTAGTTCTCTCATAACTCATCCTCAGTACTTTTTAAAGAGGGGCTGGATTCTGTGTCTGCCTGATTATTTCTGCAGAAATGTTATCGAGGCTAGTACACTTGGAGAACTGTAGGGAGCAAATAGCTACTGGACTTTACTTGAACACAGGTAGATTGAGGTCAGTGTCTTCAATTCCCTGAGTAGGCTTTAAATGTTGACGTAAATAGTTGAGAGGAGCATTATTTCACACGGTCCTACTTTTATCCCAGAAAGTTATTTATGTTTAAAGGGGAAGGGTTACAGACTGGACCTGTAATCACAGTGTAATTACTGCAGAGACACAAAGATACTCTGAAGTGGCAAAACAATTTCTACAGGTAACTGAAGACAATATATTGGAAGGAGGACGTAAGCTGACTCAAACATAGTATCTGGTCTAAATGCTATCATTGACTGATTTGTTTCAGTTAAACCCACTAACGACTTTAAATAGTTTAACCTGGTTTAACCTTTGTTCAGATTGACCTTTCAAACTTTTACCTAATTGTCTGAAAATCATGTTTTCATGCTTCAAAGATCAGATTTCCTCTAAAGCATTGAGCCAGTCAGAGTTTTTTTTTTTTTAAAGTGCTTGTGATAAAATCTTTGAATCTTTAAACGAGGGCTTTGAAGTCATGTCCAAGAACTGAGATTAGACCGTATCATTCTCAGCTGGCCTTGGATAAACTTTCTAAGCACGAGCTCCTCGTGTTGCCAACGATACGTTCAAAGATCCCGTATGAGTAAACAGCAGCTTGACTGTATGTGTGATTCCCGTTTGCATCTTGTGAAAATTGGCTTTGGGATTTCCTGCATTGTGTGTTGGAATACTTTTCATTTGGTGTGGTAATCGGGTTTAGAAAGCAGCTTTAAGTTGTGCTTGGCTCTGTGAGGTGCAGGATCAAGCTTTGTGCTCTTAATCCGTCTGGTGTTGTGAAAGCTACTCGGCTGAAGAGACTTAAATTTACATGTTAGCAACATGCACTGTATTTGTTGTACGGCCAGAACTGATCTCATAACCTCACGTACTGTAAAAGACTCCAGAACAAATGATTTAAAGAAAACAATGCTAAATTAATTTAATATATGTATACAATATAAGCACTTGATTCATGTTGGGACCAACACAGTAGCATACGCTACACCAAATACTCTTACTAACTTCTTTTGTTCTATTCTTTCCTCAGTCTCAGCCTCAGTATAGTGTTGTTAAAAAATTACAGCCTGTTCTTCCGTCTTCTGTTACAATACAGTAGTCATTGACATTGACTATAGCTCCACAACACTAACATACACTTCAGTTTTTGTTCTTTTTTCTGTCAGTTCGTGAACCCCCATCCATATTATGTCCAAATGTCCAGTGGTCTATGTGAGTCTTATGCATGTTCATCCTCGGGTTCCTCTTGAAGGCATCTTGATCCACTTCTTGAATGGATCCAGTGTGGCAGCACAGATTAACAGGCCAAGAGGACAGGTGTGATTGTGTGTGTGTGTTTTTTTTGTCAGATGAATTAACTGCTACTTGTGGCAGTATCTATGACTTATCAGTAAAAGTACGTTATGGAGTTAGACTTCAAGATGATATGTGATAGCTCTGAAAACTTGAAGTCACTGTCAAGGTTAGGACCATTCAGGAAAGGAGAGCGACACATGGCATTAGAGATGCCATTTAATCGGTTGTGCATCTTTTTTTTTCTCCTCAAGAGCTTGAATTTATCACCTACTTCCCATTCTGTCAAATTTACGGCGTCATCATTCAGATGACGGATGTTGTTACACTTCGGTATTTCAGCCGCGTTATCACTGGAATTACATTTCATTCTTGCTCAAACATTGAGTAACCTGAACCCTGCCTATATGCAGATAAAATACAGTGGATTGGAAAGGCCTTCTTATAATGATGGATTTCAAGGTGAATGGCCCCATGTAATTAATTCTACAGGGCTTTTTCAATGGAGCAGCATGGCATCATCATCTTGTGTATTTTGAGGCGATTAATGAGCTAGGAAACAGATCACACTGCTCTTTACTAACCAAGCATCACTTATTCTAATAAATGTGCTTTGCTTCCGCTTTATATTAGACTTTGGACGAGTGTGTGTGTGTGTGTGTGAGAGAGAGAGAGAGAGAGAGAGAGAGCAGCACAGCATGTTCTCAGATCAAACAATATGGCTACCAGTCTGAACTAGTTATTACATATATGTATATGTATCTAAGGCTACAAATTCATGCTGGTTTCTTGTTTCTTCTTGACTTAATTATGTCTAACAAAATAATGAAAATAGTGTTTTGATAAAAGAGCAAAACAACATGTTAGAGTGTGGTTTTATTATGAGAAGCAACCACTGATATCTTGGGTAGCAGCGTCAGCCATGTGACATCATGTATGTCCTATAGCCGTGGCTCCTTTATGTGCATTTTAACACACGTTGTTTATTCTGTGCTGTCAGGAAGCGGCGAAGAGATGATGCATGCATTTAAATGCCATGTAATATTAGAATGCCTGCGGCCTCATCCAGGAATCAGAAATCAAAGCCGTTTTTTTTTTTTTTTTACACATGTGCGTGTTTGATGTTTGCTTGCTTTGATAACACGTTGTTTTGGGAGATGATGTGTGTTCCCAGCTTCAATGATACAACCTACAAGTAATTTGTGCAAAGGGAGCATACAAGAGCAGAATCTTTAAATAAAACAAACGTATTACGATGCTGTTCTACTTCATTCACCGGTGAATAAATCAGATTACCCTGACTGAAATGATTGAAATAAAATATATGCTTCAGTCAGTGGGTTTCTGGCTGTCAGCCAGTCACCAGTCTGCCTCAGCTAGCTTACTTCAGCCAATCAGACACACTTCACAAATAGGGCAATCTGTTTAAAGAGAGGGGAAGGAGCAGGTCTGTTATGCTGCTCCTGCTGCAACAGCACAAGCAGATGTATGTCATGTCACCTCTGTATCTGCTTTAATGTAATGTGGAGCCTCCAACAGGGAGGATTTATGGTGCACTGAGGTTTGGCCACAGTCTGTACATACAAATCAGAGGAAATGCTCAAGTTTGTTCAATAACAAGCTACCCTTTAGCTGTTTTTCCTTTCATTTTTGTGCAGTGATATAGACGTACTGACATTAAAAGTTTAAAAACATGAGTTTGTGAAAATTAAGACAATACATTAACAGTTGGACAACTCTTAGTAACTCTAAAAACAAGGTACAGTTATTGAATTAGCAGCTTGCTTATATTTGTTGGCATTTTGGTGATGATGGTTTTAACATTAAAACCCATGGTTGTGCCCGGATATGGCCTTATACTGTGAGGGTTCAGGCAAGGATCCAGACACAGGTTCACTAGGAAGAGTCTTTATTTCAAAACAAAAGGGATAACTAAAACGTCCGTGGAGGAGTAGAAAAACGCCAAAGAGTTCAGGTGCTCAGGATCGGCAGAACTATGGGTCCACGCCGGGGTGAGTAGCCTGGAAAAAGGGAAGGCAGCATCAGCTCAAAAAGTCTGGTCGGAACTAGAAAGAGCAGTTCTTACGACGCGAGGCAAGCTGAAGAACCAGCGACTAGTGATGAGGAGTGAGGCTCCTAAAAGCAGGAGACTGAAGGAGGAGTGATTGGCAACAGGTGTGTCTACTCAATCCCGGCTTCACCCAGCAGTCACTGCCATCCATGAGCACCACACATCTGCTGCAAGCTGCTTTTGCTAACCTCCTTGGATATGAAACGGACAAAATATCAAAAAATAACAATATAAAACTTGCTGACCTCCAAGATCACGGTGGAACAGTGTGTGTTCTCTCTCTGAATGGGCTCTGTGCATGAAGTCCCAGTGCAGACCCCAGTGCACAAAGAGAAGCAGGACAAAAGTGTGACTGGAGTTCACTACAATCCATGCTGACAAGTCACAATGCTTCTGGGAGAATGTGCTTTTGCAGAAATAAAACTAAATTATGGCTCCCCGGTAAACCACATCAGCTTTGTATGTTCACAGTAAAGTAAGAAAGAAAAATAACTGATTTTTCTGCAGAGTAAATGGAGGAGATTCAGTGGGGTCTGCTGTGCTGTACTGGGTGCCTTGAATCTGTGCAGAACACTGTGAAATCAGAACGGTTTTAAAGGACTGACTGCACAGACTCAGAGACCTCTGTCTTAGTCACAGGTTATAGGACGGTTATAGGTCCTGAGACACCAGAACAAGCAACTGATTGATGGAGCGGACTGAAAAATATTATATATCTTCACCATTTTTATTCATTTTAAATTGAAACATAAAGTAATCAACGGCATTTGTGTCTTGGAAAAAATTAGTCTTGCTGTTATAAATACATAAATACCAGGATAAATATATTTACTGCTGCCAAGAGGACACAGTTGAGCATACAGAATATATGTTTGTTTTTTTTGTCAAGCAAAACAAATTGAAGTATTTTTGTAGTTATATATACAAAACAATGTAGCCTTTATATAAGTACAAGAAAGAGAAATGGCTCATAATTTTTATTTTAAACTAATTATCAGATCAATGCTTTTATAATTCACATTAATCCCCCACAGCCAGTGATAAAGATGACTGTAGTCTCTTTCTCTTGTGTTTAAAAGCTTCTGTGAGTGATGGAAATTAAAATTAAAGTGTAAACATTTTTATTTTATCACCTGAGCCTCAGAAAAAAAACACACACTTCTGATATCTTTGAGATATCGCTCACCCCTCTGTGAGTTTGCTCAGTGTTTATTTTACCCTGCAATTTTTTATGAGGAGCCCCCAGGATGCACTTTTTAAATCCAGTTACACGAGACAGAAATGGGCGTCTTGGACATGGAACCAGCTCGAGAAGTGGAAAAAACAAGATAAAGAAGCTCATAAAGGAATCATATAGGTGCTGTGCAAAAGCACGTGAAGTGAATCTGTCTGTCACAGATGGATAGAAAGATTTCTGTTCATGGGAACCATCTTTTGTTGTAAAAGCTCAACGTTAGGGTTGATCTGATGCCCTTTTATTTTGCATGCAGTTTCAGTCAAAGCCTCACAATACCTGCAGTACAGAAACTCTATAAAAAAGCAGCAGGCACTCGGGCAGACACGCTCTTGCGTGGAGGCTTTCAGTGTTCATGCTCACATCATGAGCAGCTTTGAGGATGGCCATGTATCAAGCTATGTCAGAGACAGCCTCTGTGTTCAATGTGCCCACTGATGTGGAGCAGCAGACTGAATGTCAGGCAGCGCTGGTCAGCGTGCATGTTTTGGGGCTGTGTGTGTTTGTGTGTGTGCGTGTGTGTTTGTGTGCTGCTCACTGATGACAGAAGAGAGCCTGTTGTAGGTAGGGGCCTGCACGTGTGTGGGGATGGTGCCAGTAATGTGTATAGTGGGAGTGAGAATTCAGCTTTAGACAGTGGGGCCAGAAGCCAGTGCATGACTGCATCATTGTGTGGACTATGCAGTTCAGTGAAGGGTAGATTTGATATTTTCTTCCTCTCAGTAGGGCCTTCCTTTAAGCCAGAGCTTTGCCCAGGGAACACTCACAAAGGAGTCTTCTGCCGGAGCTGGCAGAATCCTGCTACGTGATCTAAAACCAATTTCGCTATTTGAATAAGCTAACACTTATTTCCTTATCTTCCTCTTGCAGTCCAAAAAAATCCAGGCTCAACTGAAAGAACTGCGGTACGGGAAAAAGGATTTAATTTTTAAGGTAAGCTCAAACTGGAGGTGGGTGGCTTTATGAACGTAGCTCCAGACCAGGAGTAAACAGCTGCTTCAGACCACAGTGAATGAATGATCCCATCACATAAGGTTCTCCAATTAATTTAGCCTTCAATTACAAAGTGCCTTCCAGCAAGGCAGTCAATTGGCCGGCGCTGAGCCCACAACCTGCTAAGTCTCATCCTCTGGTTTTCCCCCTACCTCTGCATGATCCACCCCATCCTTTTCAATCTCAGAAGGTATGCGGATAAATGATGTGGACAGCGGTGGGTGAAGTTGATACAGAATTATGCATTAGATTATATATGGGAATCTCCGAGACACAAATCACAGATGACACCATGTACGGCACATATTTCACAGCATCAGAGATTTGTCTTCTCCTCACATCCTTCCTCTGCAAGCACCATGCAAACAGCAGGAAAACCAGACACTGCTGCCCACCAGTACACACTCCACTGCCCCGTCTACTGCAAGGACTAAATGTTCTCTGATCTGAGCACTCAACATAATATTTATTGGCATTTTCTGGTACATGCACTGACCTTTTACCGCCTTGTTTGCGGTGTTAAAATGTCAGTCGACCACAATGCCTCATCATGCCGGTTCTTAGATGTACATTTCATTTCTAAAACCTGTGTCATATAAATAAAAAAAAGTCCCTCAGTCCTCATGGATTGAACGTTATGCTTCTGTCCAGACACCTGAATATATTGTCCCTGGACGTCCTGTTCCTTGTTCTATTTCTAGCCTGTGAATGATGGATGCATTGACTTGTTTGCTCGGTGTCACTGCTCGTAAATCGTTGTCTCTAAATTGCATCAGTCACTCACGCAAAACAACGTTATTGCTCAATGTCACTAAACGTTTCACGTGGAACTTCAAAAACATTATGGTCTCTGGTGAGTTTCAGTCACAGGGTAATTTGATCCTTCTCTTTGTCTTGCAAAAACAGTGAGCTTTGAGAGATGACAGACAGTCTTTTTTTTTTTTTTTTTTTGTTGAAAAGGTCAGAGGGAAATTCATCATGTCCTCCTGACCCTGACGATCCCTCTGGCTATTCCTGAAAACTCATCTGTATTCCCTGTGCGTGCTGATCAAAACCCCAGCAGGGCACGGAGGAGCAGGAAGTAGAGACGAGTCAGTCAAGATACAGAAATGTCATCAGCCTCACAGGGGGGATGTCAGTCAAGGCACCTTGACCGGGAGGCAATTCAATTGGTTATGACAGCTGTTGTACCATATCAAAGTGCATTTTGCAGCACAATGTCACAGTACACAAAAGCAACACAACAACAGGACTGGATCTGGCAAAATCAAGAACCTGGAAACCTAATTATTTTATCTGTGGAGCTGTTCAATCTGAGAGCTGACAGATACATGACTCGCTATGAAAGAAAAGACAACAGATTCACAAAATTACATCATGCAACAAAGAGTCTGAGAAAAGAAGGCAGTATTATCAGCGGATCATTTTTATTTATTTATTTATTTCCTGCCTTCAGATTTAAAGGGACGACCAAAACGATAAAAGGAGAGAGAGCTAACTAAATCTAAATCATGTTTTAGTCCCTGTGCTAAACGGTAAACATTACACAGAGGCAGGTTCCCCTTCACTTGCTCAGCCACAACATTAAAAACTTTACAGGAGCTGATGGTGCCTTCCCCCGTGTGTTTCCCCATGGGCCAGTGTTTTGGCAGTCGAGTCATATTCAAGCTTTCGCATCTTCTTCTCCGTCTACTTTTAAATTTACCCCTGGAGCTGTTTCTCCACAATCCCCTTAAAAAAAAGGGAAGAAAAGAAAGAAAAATGACGACTTGATGTAGCTCCATGCCTCATCTAGCAGAGTGGCTGCTACCCCCACTGACCCTGCACCTCCGTAATGGACTCAGCACAAAAAACATGGAGCTCAGACTTGGAGGCACTAACCCTGAATGTAAGCATTTCTGGGTCAGTGGCGATGAACCCACCGTCCTCAAAGGACTCTCGGCTCATGATGCTCTATGTAATGGATGCAAAAGCTGAGATACAATACACAGACAAACACAAAGAGCATCCACATCCCACCGAAAGTGGGCTTCTGAGCCAATCGAGCACGGACTATTCAGTACTTATGAACAGAGCAGTTGGTGATGTTTTTGCAGCATTTTCTCTGAACCCAGAACATAAACACACAGAAAAGTGTGCTCCAAATGTAGGATTTTGTCTCACATCCTGATGTATGTTTTCAGGATGTATTCTTTATTTGTATTTGTGTGGTGGAAATGTGCACCTGACCCTGAGTGTGCAGCGTGAGCCCAGTGGGTGGAAGGTTCAGGAAGTTTTTTTTCAGCTGTGCCAACCCAAACACTCTGGCTCAACCACAAGTTCTATAACTCCTCTCTGGCTGACTCAGTAAGTTTTGAGAGTCTCTCTTTCGGCCCTTCCTCTTGGGACCAACTTGACTTGACGAGGACTTATTGAGGATCACCCACATACAAAACCCTTCATAGCCAATTCTGCTTTACTGTTGATGTGGTTCAGGTGTCTGATCAGGACAGACCCAGCAGGGGATTAAGTATCTCATCTGGCCTCGTTGCTAAGAAGAGCGACATCGGGAATAACCTCCTAAACCTGCTGTCGCCTCGGCCAGAACCGGCACCTCTAGAAATGAGACTGTTTCTGTAGCCTTCAGAAACGCTTGTCACACAAAGATGTAAGCTTTTGTGGCCACTTTTAAACATCTCTTCCTCGAGGTTTATCACCTTTGGGTTTCCTGTGAAACACACACAAAAATCTGAAATGACTTTCAAACACTGTGAGAAAAAGATCTGATTCTGGTAAATGTTGTGTGCGACCTTGATCGTCGCTGCATGAGTCATCTGTGAGAGAAAACTCAAACCCTGCTTCAGGTGCCCGGGTGAGTGGTATAAAGCGACAGACACGCTCATCATTAAAAATACCACTTTTCTGGCACAAATCGAGATGAAAATGAGATGACGAACATGCCAAGTGTCCCCCGCTGGGTCTCAAAGCTCAGCGAACCACCCGCGCAAGTCTGTAAAACTCACCGAGAGCCATCAATCAGCCTCATCACCGCGCACTAAAAATTTCATCCACTTTCCGCAGAGATTGTGGCGGCTGTTTGTCGGGTTAACTGACCTTGAGTGTTACAAAATAGAAGCCTTTTGCAGTTTATCATTTTCAGAGGCCAGTAAAAGACACACAATAAAAAGTTCATGGCTCACAGTCCACCACCAAGGCCAGTTCCACACAGCCCTGCATGCAAATGATCCCAATAAGAGTTCCTTTTCTTCCTACTGATGGGTTTATCGATAATAAAAGACTCCTCAGAGGGAGCTCTGCTGATCCAGATATCCTCATATATTGGCTCATTTACTGGAAACAGCTGGGATTACAGTGCAGAAATTAGGCTCATGAAGCAGGTTGATGATTTTCATATGGTCTGCTCTTATGATTGTCAAAGTTAAACTCTTCTGTGTAAAAAGTTATATGCAATATTTTTCAATAAATGAGCCCAAATCTGCCGTCTGGATTCAGTGTTTCATCAAGCAGAGCAGAGGTATTATTCAGTCAAGCAGTTCAGGGTGGAGGATTAGTCATGGCGCTATCAGTATTATACTGATCTACTGTTTAATTCTAAAGGACACTTACAGTGCTGAAGGCATATAATGTTCATGTGGCCTAGTCTTTAAACTTGTCTGCGTCACAATACAGATTTTCTGAAGTCGGAACAAAAGTGATGATCTGTCAAATTACAAAGAGGAGCCTGGGTCCTTCAGAGCTATAGATTAGTGCTATTGATAGAGCCGGAGAGATGAGGTGAAGATGGAGGAAATGCTTTGTTTGCACAGAACAGAAACGGCTCAGCGGATTCAGAAGTCATGTGTTTTCTGCAGGGGCAGCAGCTAATGGACTTGGAGCATAAGCTGACTCTTGCCAAGGAGGAACTGGAGAAGACGGCACTGGATAAGGTAAATAATGTGAATAACCTCAGCAATCAGGCTCCCTCAGATCGTCTGTTAGCATCATTAAATTGTTATTATTTTTAAACTTGTAATAAATAAGTAATAAGGATGTCAGTTTCAGTGTAATCAGGATTAGAGTGATGGACTGTTATGGGTGTGGCATCATGTGACAGCTGGAAGTCGTCAGAGACTCTCAGTTGTCGGGCCACACGCTTCAGTTCTTTGCCCTTGTTTGGGATAAGCCAGCGTTAAGTGGAGTCAGGTATTATACCAGATCCCAGCATCCAGACCACAGAATCACACTAAGCCCTAAAAACTTTAGCTTTTCCCATTTTATATATATATATAAGAGTTTCTGAATCAAGGCTATGGAACATAACCAGGATGTTGTAAATATTACACTTGTGTAATATTTCTGCATTTGTAGGGTTGTGTTTCAACTTTTTTAGCTCTCTCTCATTTGACCCATTTAAGCTGCAAAAGGCAAACATCAAATACAGAAGCAGCAGAAAAAAATCATTAATATTAATATATGGTGTGTAGTAAGATTAGTCTGTATAAATCTGGAGGATGGAGGTTAAATGTTGTAAGGCTCTCATTGCAAAGGATGTTTAGCTTCATGTGCAACACGTACAACAGTTTTAATTATTGATGGGATGTTATGTATGAACGTGTGTTATTGACATAGAATTACTGGGGTTAAATTAGATGAGTTAAAATTGCACGGTGAGAAAAGTGCTTATTAGAAAAACACAGGAGTATACACAAACCCAACAAAAGCAATCATTCTGTAAATTATTCCTAATTACAGTGAAATAAGTGGTAGTTTGTTAACATGTTCTTTTTTTCTTCTTCATTACTCTGGTGCTGTTCTGCTCCATGTCTCGCCTAACGACGCCTTCGTGCTGTTCTGAAGTCACTTTAAAGCGTGGCCTCCCATGGCTTTAATGCTTAAGTAAATTCCTCATGTGGATTGAAGAAGCCGGGGATGGAGGGATTCACAAATCTCTTCTTGTGTGTGTGTGTGTGTGTGTGTGTGTGTGTGTGTGTAATCATGTTTTGGGGGCAGGAGTCTCAGCTGAAGGCACTGAAGGACACAGTTCACATCTGCTTCTCAGCTGTCCTGCACAACCAGCCCAGCAGCAGTCACAGATTTCCCACCGCCCCCACCCACTTGTTCAGATACTCATCACTCATCAACAGCTCCAGAGTCACCTTTCAACAGCCACACGCCAAGGTAATCCACTATTCAATGCAGTTCCATCTGATCGACTGTTTTTCCAAGAAGATGGTGCAGGTGTTGTAAAAAGAAAAAAAAAATAATTTATCCTTCTTCATATTTCATGAATGGGTGGAGTGATATGCTCAGTTTAGCGTGCGTGTACTGCAGATGAGGTCTTGCTGTCCTTGAACAGTACGCCTCAGTGTTAGATGTCGATATGCCAACACAATTGAAAGATGAGGATTTATATTTTTTTAATCCGATGTATTTATCCTCCAAATGTTTGCATATCCGTGAAAACCTTGAGGTAACCTGTAATCTCTGTAGCCTTCCTGTTCCTGTGTTATCTCACTTTAATAAGTTTCTGCCTGTTTCTGTTTGATTTGCATAGGTAGTCCTCAGGTAAGTATTTGTTAATATTTACATTGAAATGGCCAAATAGACATACACCAAATATTACAGGACAATAACAACCTTAAAGCCTGAGATTACTGCATGTGGAGACGAGAATAAGGGCTTAGTCTGAGCAGTAACCAGCTGTAGTTAAGTTGGTTGTGATCTTGTCTTGTGCCAGGGTCCACGTATGAACCGTGATCTTGCTGCACCGCGGTTTTGTTTTGTCCCACCTTTATCCCAATGGGAGCATTTCCAGAAGGGAAGCATTGCTTGGCTACATGATCACACAGTAATTGTGGTGTGGTGTTTTATTTTGAAAGTGAACAGGATTCTTTATGCTGTCCTTTGTCTGACTTCCTGCCTGCTTGATCTGCTCAGTGTGGATTGACGTAGGGGGGGCTGCGGCTGAACATCCAAACACACTCTGCTTCTTCTTCTGATAAGCTTCTAGAACACACAGCAGCACATCTGGTGGGATAACGCACAATCAAAACATAGCCGCTGCATTATGGAGCAGTTATGGATGCTGGGACTGAGGGGGTTACACCTGAAACTACACTGTGGCTCCTAGAGATTTACCATCAAGGGATATCTTGGAGACCTCGGTTGGCGCTGCTGTTCATAGTCTGTGGTAATGCGAGGCCTTTACAGATTCCCACTAAGTTGAACTCCACTGTTGTTAAATATGACGTCAGGCCCGCAGAGGATTTTCCATTTGCGTCACCAAGGGCTGCTCCTGTCACCTAGAAACCAGCTGACAGCTGAAGTGTCTTCTTACATTTGAATCCCCTCCTGCCAAAGTTATGTCTTCAGTAAAATCTGGATGAACCTTGGGATAGCCTGAGAACGCAACATTTTCTGTTCTGTGTGGTCAAAACATATGGAAAGGGGGAAAGGAAGGGTGCATTTCTGAGCTGAATATTTGAAGAAGAGGAGTAGATGGATCAGCGTAGTCACGCTGCTGTGACGCACACTCTTCAAAATGCAGCCGAGGATTCTGAACTGAGACTCAACTTGTGTTTGTCCTGCAAAAAAAATCCTTAAGCCGCTAACGGTGTATGTGTGAGGCAACAGCTATTAAAAAGGTCTCCTCACCATTTTCCCATCCATCCAGACTGCTTCAGCCTTCTGCCTTCCCTCACTGCAAAGAATGACTAACACTGTGTTCTGATTGCATCTGTTTCCCCTCTGAGATCGCACACACATCATACGAGGCGCTATACATCCCCCCTCTGGCACGATAAACTTAATAATATCCTGTAGTGTCTGATGCACCATTATTTCCAAATCTTCAGTGAGCGAAGAACATTTTAAAATTCTCTTTATGTGTATGATGCAATCTGAGTTTGAGCTCTGAAGTCTCAAACTAAACTTTACTCCTGCAATTACAGTCCATGATGGTATTCACTGCAGCTATAATTGAAAGAAAAATCAACACAGTGTGTGTCACGGATGCATGACACTGTGGTAATCATGGCTGATTGCAGCGTTGGAACATTTTTTTTTTTTCCCCCTTCACAGCAGACGTGTTCACACAGCTCTTTCATGTTAGCATGGGCATGACCAACGGGTCTGTTTTTTTCTGCAGGAGACATTTTGACTTGCCATAAGTGGAAGAGCAAAGGTGTAATTAATACCATTAACAATGGCTCAGTTCCATTTACGTGCATCACTCGGCCGTGTCAGAGGGCTAGCATGTAAAATAACAGCAGCCTTAAACATTTAGCACTAAATGGAGTGAAACCTCATCCTACCTCATTAATAACATCTGCGTTTTCTTTCTGCTCAGACACCGATCTGGTACATTTAATTGGCACTGACCCTGGTTTAAAACAGGGTTTAATTCTACCTCTGACTTTCCAGATAAGAGTGGTGTGTGTGTGTGTAAACACTTTCACATTAAAATTCATTTCACACTGTAACTCCAAGCTTGATGACATCACGGAGCCAAAAAATATTCACCTCACCGCACATCAGAGTGCACGTAACGCACTGCCTGCGATAAGCATTTAAGTGTTGTTGCTGATTATTACCTCCTTTTCAAGAGGCTATTTGTCAATCGGATGCTCCGTGTATCACTCTCTGGAGAGAAATAATTACTACAAATATAACAGTTGGGCAAACAACATTCCAGGAGATGTTCAGAGTACTAACATGTCTGTCCCCGTCCTCTTTAGGAAAATAAAGCACAATTTATTGATGTTGGACACTAAAAATGTTGCTCTCTATGAAAATGGTGACACAGTCTTTGTTTGGAGCCTCTCAAAGTCAAGGTCAGAGTAGACTCAGAGAGGAGGCTCAGGGTTTAATCCCTTTTAGGAGTAAAACAAGGTGACTGCCAAGAGGATTCATTGTAAAAAAATAGGATTATGTATTCAGTCTAGATATTGGCTTCTTGTTTTAGGACTATAGTGTCAAGGTTCTACCCATGATGCTCTTCAGAAACAAGCACTGTCTTGATTTCTGCAAGCGTTCCTGTTGGACCGAAACAAAAAGGCAAAAATACAACTCTGCAAAAATATACACATCAACTTCAGTTTTCTTGAAAACACACTTCATATAGCACCTACAGTTATTTCTTCTTCCCCTTCCAGCGAGCACTCATGTCAGCCTCAATCAGAGATTGCGTTAGTTCTGATTTCTGAAAAGCAGTCGCCGCAGTCACTTTGAAATCGAGTCGGCCACAGCGCCGCCGTGTCTTATCTGCCATGATCCTGGCGAGCAATTCTGGCTTTAAGAGGCTTTTCTCTCCTCAAAGCAAGTCACAATTTACTCTCTGTGTCTCTTTTCGTGGGTGCCTAAGAGATTTGACATGCCACTTATAGGACGTCTCTTTATTTCTTATCATGCTTCAGTGTAACCCACCATCCATCCCCCACCAGTGCCATCGCCGTCCTTCTGCTGTGGCATCGTGCACAAACAATATTCTTATAATTGACATTTTCTGTCCCCCTGTTTACACTCCGGTCGCTGTTTGTTGCAAAACAGGATGATCCTTCTATAAGAAGTGTGCGTCTCCTCCTATCATCCCTCCTTTCAGCGCTGTAGCAAAATAAGCATCTTACAAAAGAGGAGACAAGTGAAGGAAACTCAAGGTAGATGTGAGGTTGATTTTTTTATGCTAATGAAGTTATTACTTCCCACTTCATTAGCATACAAATAGCAGCACTTCACTCGTGAGCAGTTGCTGAAGCTATTATCTCCCGTAGCCGTTGTACACTTTGACGGGGCTGTCTGATAAATCTGAGCTCGGCCTCACTGTAAAAAAAATTACTGAGGTGCTCCATCTGTCCGCTCTGCCTGTGCATGTGGACGCAGGGTCGGATCTTATTTAAATCACTGCCAGATTTATCTCAAATTAAGTAGTATTTAAAAAAACAACAACACAATAGCACTTAAAAGAGACAAACTACCTGCAGCTAGGAGGACAAATGTCAAGAACTTGGAACCCCATGATGTCCTTCATTATGCTTATTAACAGCATGAAAGCACTGTAGTGTCATTATAACATCCTTTAGCCTAGTTTCTGTCGTGCAGTTTTGAACTCTATATGTTGTTATAATTGAAAAAAACATGGATAATCATATGCTAATTATTGTTCGTGAACAAAAGGCAATTATTTTGCACACAGCAGGGTGCAATGGCACGAGCACGTTAAAAAGGAAAAACAAACTCTTCAAAGCTTTAAACATATGGTGTTAGCCTTTATCTGCTCACTGGGTGATACAACATACATTTGATTTTCATGAGCAGACTTGGACTAAAATCCAGAGTGGGTGAGTGCAGAGAATGTTTTGTTCTGCGACACCACTCTGAGCTACACGCTCGTAGTTCAAGTTAACATAATGGGCCTTAAGCTCTGGTAGACGCCACAGATAAGACTCTCCCAGACCTTCCCTCACTTACACACATACACACACACACACACACACACATACACACACTTCTTGCTGGTGAAAGATTCATTAGTGTGAGGATGCAGAGATCAGCAAGATTGGAGTGGAAGTTGCTTCATATTTAACAGTCTTGGGGAGAGAGCCAAGTCTTGTGGTCCGATAGCATGCAATTTTCATCAAAGTAATGGGAGATGATGTCTTAGATGCTCTGAGCACTGTGCCGGAGGAGAAATCAGGCATTTCATTGCCCTGCTCTCAGCACTTACTATTTACTTTTATGATTGTTTCCTTGTCTATATAAATCAACAGGAAATTCATCTCTGCCAGGCGAAGAGGAGGAAGAGGAGGAGGAGATACTGTAGGTGGTTGACAGTGCAAAACGGTGGTGGTTAGAGGGTTGTCATTTGTATCATCAGACACATGTGAGAAACTTCCACTTGAGCCATATTTTTTATTTTATTATTAGCAGATCTAAGAACAGATTTTTCACACCCTTCTGGAAATGAGAGCATTTGGACTATTACATGTTCAATATATGCACATGATGGGTGAACCAGCCTTTGATGGGTTAAAATGTCCATGGCTCAGCCTGTGGGCTAAAAGCTAAGCTAACCCTGCTATAAGCATAAAGTGTGACTGAGAGAAAAATATCACACACATTTACACATTGCTTCAAAACAAAGCTAGCTAGCATGCTAACACACCCAACCGTTAATCTGGCGCAATAAATAATAGACAATACAGAATTCTTCCATTATTTCCAAACAGTCATCATCTGTAATATAAGTTCCTACTTTCTGTTTTATCTTCAGCATCAGAAAACTTTTGGTTTTTCTGCCAGAGGCTCTGCCGTACTCCCAGTTGCTTAACCCACTTTAGTCTACAGTCGTCGTCACCATGGCTACGAGTTGCTCTCCCCTTAAGGCCTGGGTACTGATGTGCCAGGACAAGAATGTTGCTACAGACACCAGCTTTAAAACTCTGTCAAACACAGAGAAGAGTTAGACAGGTGCTGATAAGCTTTAGCAGGCCTGTGTGTGCAAGGATGTTCATTCATATCAAAAAGATCTGCTTTAATAATGGACCACAGGGTCAGTTAAGGATCTGGGTGCTGTAATCAATGCAAAGACACCAGGTTTCTCCTGCAGGATCACAGGCCCTGTGGAGGCAGAACAGCCAGTAAAATGTCACTCCCTTCTTCCAATCGCTGCACTGAAAGAAAAAAAAATGTTGCTGATTCTGACAGATGCTGTCAAAAGTTAGGAAATTATGCATGAAATGTTGGCCCAAAAGCGGTCACTTCCTCCAAGTAAAGCCAATTCCACTGAACCTGCCTAAAAAGATGTTGCCTCAGCTGTCACAGTCAGAATGGGGTCTGACAGTGACAGGTTAAGATTGCTTGTGTTCATCTTGCTACTATCTTGCTTTACGTTCCCAAGAGACCACTTTTGACCCAGTTAAAGTGTACGAGCCCGGTGCAGAGTGACTGGCTGCAGCGCACAGACACACTTTTGGAGAGAGATCTGCTATTAAAAATGTATGTGTATATATATATATAGCTATATATCCATACAGAGTATGATATATATTCATGCTGTAAATGCTGAGATAATTCAGAATGTCTGTGGCCTTTCTAGAGCCGACTTCCTCGCCTCGATGAGCCCCTAGCCTATAGATTGGCAGTCTAGCACATGCTTGTTGTCAGAGTGGTATATATACAGCCCTTCAGCATGTGTATTAGACTCCAACCATTAAAAATATTTGGCTAATCCAACTCATGCTTGGCTACATTCTCACTTAATTAACTGTCACAGAGAGCCTGCAGGCAGAGAATGTCCACCACCTTTCATAAGATGTGGTGACGCCAAATTTCAGACTCAATGTTCTTATTAGTGTGTAGTGCAGGGGTGGGCCGCTTTGTAAGTCGTTTGCTGTAATTTACTGGTTACTTCTCTGCCCTCTCCTCCTCCGACCCTGTGTGTGTCTACGTCTGCTTTTAGTGACATCGTGATGTGAAGATATTTTTACTGAAGAAAACCATTCGAGTCGAATCTAATGTTAAAAAGTGTTAAATCCCACATTTCTGAAAGTCAAGCACATGTTCAACCCACGCCTAAGGTTGACAAAGGTACCACTACTGTAAAAAACACATCATGTACAGGCAACACATCATGTGTGTTGCCTGTACCAGAGATCTCTCACCCTAAGGACCTCCAGTGCATGATGCTGTCATCTACCGCAAAGGTCTCTCTCTCTTTGTGAGGATCATGTTCTTCGATCTCTCCAGTGCCTTCATCACCATCCAGCCCACTCTCCTGGGGGTGCGGTCAGGGGTGGATCACCACCTCACTTCATGGATGTTGGACTACTTGAACTCTCCTCTACAGTTTGTGAGGGCACAGGGCTGTGTGTCTGATGTGCTCATCTGCAGCACGGGAGCTCCACAAGGAACTGTTCTTGCTCCTTTCCTTTTTACACTCTACACTGCAGACTTCTGTCACCTCTCATCCAGCTGTCATCTACAGAAGTTCTCTGATGACTCTGCAGTGGTCGGCCTCATCACAGACGAGGATGACAGGGAGTACAGAGGACTCGTCCATGACTTTACAGACTGGTGCCATTGAAACAGTCGCCAGATCAACATGGGTAAAACCAAGGAGCTGGTGGTGGTTTTCCGTAGGCACAACTACTCCTGCCCTACACCAGTGAACATCCAGGGACTGGACATTGAGATAGTGGACTCTTATAAGTACCTGGGTGTTCATCTGAACAAGAAACTGGACTGGTCTGAAAACACAGCTGCACTTTACAAGAAGGGCCAGAGCAGACTCCACCTCCTGAGGAGACTCAGTGGACGGAGCACTCCTGAGGACTTTTTATGACTCTCTGGTGGCATCTGCCATCTTCTATGGAGTGGTCTGCTGGAGCAGCAGCATCTCGGCAGCAGACAGGAAGAGACTGAACAGACTGATAAAGAAGGCCAGCTCTGTCCTGGGGAGCCAACTTGATCCTGTGGAGGAGGTGGAGGATCGGACAATGCTGGCAAAGCTATCCTCCCTGATGGAGAACACCTCTCACCCAGTGCACTGAGCAGCTCCTTTAGTAGCAGGCTGCTCCATCCACACTGTGTGAAGGAGTTAACAACTATACACAGTTAACAACTACACCACCTCCTGTGCAATGACTTAACTCTTATGGTTGTAGTGTAAATTGTCACCGTGCCTGATCATAATATGCAATACCAGTTCAGTTCACAAGCATTAATTCTTCTTTGTATTATTGTTTTATATTTTTGCTATGTTTCTTCTTAATGTGTGTTTCTATCTTTCCTGGCTGCTGTAACACTGTGAATTTCTCCTTTGGGGGGCTAATAAAGGATTAGCTGAAGCTGAGCTTCAAGGCGAGTTCACAAATTGCAGATGTTCACGGCCATGTAACAACACCTATTTATCTATCATCCAACCACACTGTGAACCTGAACAATAGAACCTATTAGTAACATTAATGTGGTGTTGAAGAGAAAAACATGTAGTTTTATGTTTGCATGGTTAAATCACAGTGGGCCTGTGGGGGGTCAGCTGGGGACACCAGAGCAATGCAGTGATTTGTGATATCACCATTTCCATGACAACTAAGATCTCCAGAAAATAAATGCAGAACAAGAGCCGACACGTGCCACTGATTATCACGGAGTAATGAATTACATATCCATATTGAGACAGTATTGAGTAGTATAGCATTGCTGTACCTCATCAGGTATTCCAGGTATTTGAAGTCTTTCTTTACTGTATACATTTTTTTTCTTTGACTCCTAGCATAAACAATTTCTTGCACGGCTGATTCAAACTACATCAACATCACATGAGAGATGCTTTTTGTTATGTGAGCATCACTTCACATTGTCGTGATGATTGCTCCTCCTCCAGAGAAAGCCTTTTCATCTCTGAATGTCCATCTTCTTGTTGTGTTTTCCTACCTCTCTCTGCATTGCTTCAGTTCTATTTGCGCTGAGACATCGTTGTGCATCATGTGCAAGTACAGTACAGTAGTAATTCCTTCCAGAGTGACACTTTTCACTCACACCTGATCTCTGTGTGTTTATACACACATTACCTTCCTCTTGCTTTTGACAGTTAAGACGTCAGTGACATAAAGATGTGCATCCATCAGAGAAAATAGGTTTCAGGCTGAAATCATTTTGACTATTGGATGCATTCCTGTTCAGTTTTATAGAGACATTATTGTTCCCCTCAGGATGCATCGTAGTCAGGATCCTCCCTGACTTTTGCTTCACGGGGAAGCTCCTCCAAAATCAAACAGACATTCTCATTTTTGTGTTAATTCCAAACAGCAAAGCTGTACAGAGATACAGAAGCTGGTGAGGTTGTGAAGTCTAGAACTTCCTAAATAATTCAAAACTATTTGCAGAAATATTCATTACTTGGGAAGGTTGTTTTTTTTTTCAAAATGAGAAAGTTTACCTCCAAGCCTTAGTGTTTCATTAAGTCTCATTTTAATGTGTCAGCACTCTGTATGTGTTGCCCTAACTGCTGCCTGTTATGAAGCAGACGTTCCGGCCTTAATTTATTCACTAGGAAAAAATAAGCTGAATTACTTTAAATGAACAAGTATCAATTAAACTGTTATGAACAGTTGAATCACAGCTGTTTACTTCTCAAAGAACCCCACAAGCCATTAACGCAGCTTAATTTGAACCCAAAGTTAAAAAATGTCTCTTCTTCTTCTTCTTTTTTTCCTCCACAGGATATCTCTAAAGTTCAGAGAATTGTCACAGCCAGTAAATCACCCATGAACATCAGCGTAATGAGGAGAGAGAGTGGCGGAGTTAAAGAGTGCCAGATGGAAAAGGTGAGCCTTTAGAGTAATTAAACTGTAATGGCCCATGTGACCCGAGGGCTCGTATCCATGAGTTTCATCTGTTCAATAAATTCATACTCAAGTCTCTCATTGGAAATCAAACAAGCCACTTTAACTCCAAGTGTTCTCATTAGGTCCATTTATTGGAAAACTTCAGCAACAGGTTTTAAGTTTTATTTATGTTTCAACTGTTCAATCCCACAAAGCACAAAGGGATTAACGTGCACACTTTATCATGAATTCACTGAACAATGTATTATTTTTCTTTCCTACCATTTAAATTGTATTTTTATTGACAGTAACAACACTCTGACTGTCTCTTTTTTTGGCTTTATTTAGCAGACACAAGCTGATTAGTCAACTAAATTGACAATAAAGTGGGTCGCAACAATTAGTAGATTAATAAATTAGTTGATGAACAGAGAAAAAAAACAAAATAATCGTTTCTTCTGCATATTTTATACATAATTAATCTGCTAATCAACATAAATAATCAACAGACTGTTTGACAGGCTTAGAATAATTAAGCTGGCAACAGTGAGAAAAGGTTAATGTCATGTGACCTCCTTAAAGTACAGAAGAACGTGTGTATTATTGTTGGCAGTGCGTGGATTCTGCAGCACGCCCCGGGGAATAATTATACACTTTGATGTGTTGTAGAGCCTGAAGCGCTGGTCAATCAACGGAGCATTAATTGGCAGTATTGATTTGCTGCTTTGCTTTTTGTTCACTTTGTAAATTGAACATCTTTGGATACTGATCACACAAATCAAGCAACCTGAAAACATGAGGAGATCTGTGAAATAATCTGACAGATTATTTAACACTAAAAGCTTTAATTGTCACTAACTGTATGGACGAGAGGGCTGAATTTTGAGAATATTGATTCCTCACTTCAAGCAGCTCTTCACTTCCTTCCTCCCTGACACTTATGAAAGCAGTTATTGAAGGAAGACAGCGAGGAACACCCACTGACCTCTCCTATTCAGATTTTTCTGAAGGTCTGTGCTGCCTCTGCTTTCCCAAGATCTGCTGCGACAGTCAGCAGTCAGTTATACAGGGTGGGTGGGTGGTTGGGGGGGCTCTGAAACAGGTACCTCCAACCCAGAATATCTGCAGAAAGCAGAGGAAGTGAACAGTGCCTGTAAGTATTTTTGACAAGTGGCTATCAAGAGCTATTACAGATACACAGTTGATAGACAGCAGGAAACATGGGAGTGCTGAGGGGAAGCAGCACAGAGAGGAAATCGCCCTGTGTGTCAAAAAGACTGTTCCTTAATGAAACTGTGCCAAAAACAGCATCCACCGGCGTCCCATCATTGATTATATTATTTATAAAAAAACAAAAAAAAAAGAAAATCCTGCAGCTGGAGTTGAAACATGCTGATATAGATAAGCGGAGACATATTTGAAAGTGAGACTCACATTGTGTTTGCTGGAGAAACCCCCCCACACCCCCCCCCCCCACACCCCATCCTCCCCTCCGTCTGTAGGCGGGGAGGAAATGAGAAACGGCGGTATGTATGAGCGCGTATGGCTCACAGTCTGTGCTTCAGGCTGAAAATCAAATGTGAAAGGTTTATAGATAGGATTCAGAGTTAACTGAGATCATCTCACGGTGCCGTGAAATGACTTTATTTGTCACTCATGCAGGTGGTTATAAGCATTCAGATATGGAATATAGATCATAGTAAAACTAAACTAGCGAAGCAAAAATAGTGGCTCCATAAAAAAATTGGAATTCTGTTCTTTTTTTGTAAGATTAAAATGCAGCATACATCCAGCAAACATTTATTTTATTAAATTAAATTTATGTCATAACCTGAATGACAGACAATAAAAGATTCAGGTCTGTGCTCCTTGTCTTGAGTCTTCTGCGTTTTCATGTGTTTATGGCCCCGTTCACAAAAAGTCAGTCCAGCTAGAGTAGGATTGACTCCAGATATCCTTTAAGCTGCATACATTCAGACCTATTTTCAAATCTGGCGATCGCACAGACAGGTCCACGCGCAATCCAGCTTAACCCAGCTTCTTTGTTGTCCTCCAACAGGTGGCGCCTCGTAAAATTCCGTTCAGGCTGCGGTAGGACCGCCTACGTGCGCATGCATCATGCGGTTGTTTTTTTTTTTTTGTCCCATGTCGCTCGCTCTTTCAGTTTATTCCTTTGTAGCACTGTCAAAAATAATAAAAGCTTTCGTAGTTCGACGATTGTTTACATCCAGCTTTTGTATGCAACCCTGACACTGTCCCCTTGAACCCGGAAGTATCAGGTCACTAGTGGAATTCACTAGCTGCATTTTCTGGCTCCAAGAGGTGGATCAAGATCTATCTGGATATATCCAGATTCATGTTGTTCAGATATGGCCGGATTGATTTCCCCAGTGTCAACGGGGTCTTTGTGATGCTCTCTGTCTCTTCCTACAGACCGGCGGTGACTGCTTCCAGAACCAGACGGAGGAATCGGCTCCAGAAAGTAAAAATCTACCAGAGACACAGAAGGTAAGCTTCACTAGAATTTAAAGGGAAATAACAACAATTCATTTTTAATCCATTAATCAGGCGAAAAGTTGTTTGATATTTTTTCTCCTTATTATCATCACATCCCATGTTAAAGGAGCACTGCTGCTGTATTCTTGTCTGGCCCTTGCAGAAAAGCCAGATACCATCAACCAGCCATATCTGATTTTTTTTTAAGCATACAGTAGTGTGACAGTCTCTGTCTCACAAGGAATAGTTTTTTTATAATAAGATGGAGAAAAGTGCATTTCAGGCCATGCTGCAAACATTTGACAAGTAGTCAGAGCTGCCAGGCTGGACCAGAGTCCCAAACTTACCATCAGAGAAATCATTTCAGCCGTGCTCGATGGTGTGGAATATCTGTCCCCGGCAACGGACGCATGGTCCAGCAGCAGTCTGTTGCTGTGTGTGTGTGTGTATGTGTGTGTGTGTGTCTGTGTGGCCACACGTAAAGAAGACAGACAATAAAACAGCAGGAGTCTTTGTGGCTTCATTTTGGTTGCTGTCATTTCACAAAGACCGTCTCAAAATACTTTAAAAGGTCATTCACAACCTCCAGCAGTTGATCTTCTGGTTTGTTTACACATGGGTCACACATCAACTCATTCATTTCAGCTAGCTGATTAGTCGCTGTGACAGACAAGTGTGTGTTAAGTATCGACAGCCAAGACAAGCAAATGGATGTGATGGACTTTTTAAAAGACCCTGCGGTAAAAGTGAAACAAAATACAATGATAGTTTTGTTCATGTGGCTGCGGCCCAGTGCACTACAGGACATTTACAGAGCCGGATGTCTCTGCAAGGCTACAAACATCATTCTGAATCCAGATCTTTGTGCTCTGTTTTATTATGTACCGTGTTTCTGTGTAGACGTTCATACGTGTGGTCTCATATGTGTGTGTTGGGATTAGTGGTGGAAAGTAACTTAAGTACATTTTTATGTATTAATACTTTACTTGAGTAAAAATAATAGTGCATACTTTATACTTTTACTCCACTACATTTCTACAGTGTCTGTAGTTCCTTGTTCCATGTGATGAACACAGTGCTGGACTGATGTGAGGTCAGACTCTGCATGGAGATGGTGTCACGCTGCCAGCTGTGTTTCTATAATGAGCCTCAGTCATGATGCCGGTGCTCTGGCTCAGTTAGCTAACTAGTTAGCTGCTGTCTGCTAACACAAGTCCATCCATTAATGTCTGATTAACATGAATCTACAGCAGGAATACTGACACAGTAAACATGCTGAATGCCTGTTTTTTATGTCCATGTACATGCCCATAGCTGGTTCTGGGTACATTTCAAAGATTTCTGTACCGAAAGTGTAAATTAACTACACATGGTCCATTTTAATTTTAAGATGATTTCTTTGATTATTTTAACCTGTTCAGATCCTTTGCAATGGAAATCAATCATATATAGTCGGTGCATGAGTACTTTTACTTTTAATACTTTAAGTACATTTAAAAGTACTTAAGACTTTTACTTAAGTAGGATTGTTGATGTAGCACTTCTACTTTTTACTTAAGTATATATTTTGATGGGTAATTGTACTTTTACTTAAGTACCAAGCTTCAGTACTTCCTCCACCACTGGTTGGGATTGATCCACTGTGGAAACTTTATTGCACAAAAGGTCAATGACAATGAAGGGAAGCAATAGCAGAAAAGAGTTTTAAAGTCTTCAAATACTGAACCCCTAATTTACTGACACATTGTTATAAACCCCTGTGTTTACCAGGCAGTAAATAATGTGATTGAATGTGCCCCAAGGGACTTTAAACAAGCATTTGCATGAGATTTACTGACAAAAAAAAAACTACACAATATCGTCTGCCTCACTCCTTTATCGAATAACTCCTCCGATTATTTGACAGTGTTGAGGCGATACTGACACATGCTGGAATACACGGTAATGTGATAAGCATCTGGCATGAAAAGCATGCTTTATGTAAAGAAAGGCAACAAAGACGTAACTGACACGACATCATCATTCCTGACAGCTTCTAATCAAACGAAATGCTTCAGCAAAGTACACCAACGGGCAAGTTAAAGACGGCAGAGCACATGATACGGCGGCAGGATAAAAGCACAGACACACACACACAGCTCCTCCACTCCTAGGAAACCAATCTAACATCTAATATCCAGTCTGCCAGTGTCACCTACACCATGTGATATTCAATGACCTACGAGAGCCTATGCATAACTGCCTTCCTCATCATATTATTGAATTGAGTCACACCTGTTTGGTGGTGGCAGATGGTACAGCAAAACAATGCATCTCATTTCAATGCAGTGCAGGACTGTGTAACTGAGCAGCCGGCTCGCATTCCAAGTGGCAGCCATCCATTTTTAGAGACTATCTGCAGGAGAACATTTCAAAAGAGATCTCAACAAACGGCCACATTTGACTTGATGTGCACGAGATGCTGCTGTCGTATGTGTCGCTGTTTTCCAAGCAGCGTAATGAGTTAGAATCTACATAATACAGTATGTTAGTGAAGTCAGGAGCGGTTCATCACCCGAGGCGTCAGTGTACAGACAGACAAAGGATGCGCAGTGAACAATGTGAGTTCAAACACAGATGTGTTGTTTGTTTTTTCAGCGCATGTTGACACGGGTTAATGACTTTGCAGACGTCTTAACCCTTTTCAGCCTTATCTTTGTTATCTCCTTAATTGAAATATTTTCGCATTGTGTTGCAGCAGTGAATCTACCATCGACTGTTTTCCAGCTGTCTGCAGGGTGTCCCTCATGCACAGCACTTGCCATTCATGGTGTAGTAAACAATTTGATTAGTAGTGATTAGTATTTGCATTCTGCTCTCTGTGGATCAATCTGCATTAAGGTGCCTCCAATTTCTGTCACTGCTCCACCTTCATTACGTGCGTCTCATGTTTGCCTGAGTGGTGTCTTCACGGATGTCGCAGGGCTTTCAGGGAAGAGTGATGTTGGTCTTGCATCTGTTTTTGTTTTTCTTGTAGTACGCAACTAAAAGGTTTCAAGGAAATCGGACAAACATCACTTGACATGTGATGGATTGCACAATATGCCCTTATTGGTTCGCCCGAGCCTCCTTGGGCAAGCTGATCAGACAGAGATGTTGATGTGGCCTGAACACCCCCCAGGCCTTAACATGCCCCAAAACTCACCAAACCCGGTGGAAAAATTCATTGGCCCGAAAACTTTGGAAATTTGCTTTTAAAACACACATGGGAAAATGGCTTTATAGCACCCCCTAATGCGTAGCCCATAAGCCGGTTTTTACACAGGATCATGAAAATTGGCACACGTATGTATCACTCCAAGACGCACAATAAAGTCTCTTGAACACCCCCTCCAAACCCAAACCCAAGTCCGCCATTTTGACTTTTACGGCCATTTTTGGCGATTTCTGACCCTGCTACAAAACTTTTCACGCCTCGCATACTTCATCCAATTGAGCTGAAATTCGCTGTGTCCACTCAGGACACCATAGGGAACAGACTCATTCCAAAACTCTTTCAAAAGTGTTACGGTGTGGCGGGGGCATGGCCTCAAAGTTGACCATTTGCCATTACAAAGGAACTCGCTGTATTTTCTGCAGTACCACCAACATACTTTATGCAATGTGGACAAAATCTTACAGTACTCGTATGGGCCCGAGTCCAAACAGATATATATGCTAATATGATGATACGGTCATAGCGCCGCCTACTGGCAATAGAAACTTTTTCTTGTAAACATGTGTTTGTTGTACATCTCTGGAAATGAGAGGAAAGGAGAGCAGAGGTTCTTCAAAAACTTTCTCATGAAAGTTAATATTTATGTCAAAAGAAGATGACATTTGAGCTCACCCTGACGTTTCCTAAACAACAGAGCACGTCTCAGATGCACGGTGGCATCAGCAGCGTTTCTTCCTGACATTCCTGAATTTATTAAAAATGTGCGAGACGAGGCTCGCTGTGACTGAGGAGAAGGCTGAAGCTCCGCTGAGCTCCGTGTGCAGGTGTTCAAAGTCACCAAATATTAATAAATATTCAAAATAATGGCAGAATTTTAAGTTATAGGCTTCCAGAGTAGTTGAACACTGCATGCTGTGCTGATGCAGATGACACTCATTTTGAGTGTCCACATTTAAAAATGCATCCTCCTCCTGCTGTACAGTCACTTCATTAGTAAGCTGGTGTGCACCCACACACACACACTCCAACACAGTTCACACTTTATTTTATGTCTCTTAGTCATTTTAGTCTGAAGCCTCTGAAATGTTGACATTTGTTTGAGCACTTCATCTGTAGACACTTTCTGCTCGTATAAATTTGCCTCTTCTCTGCAAAGGAAACGCTTCCTGTGGCTCCAAAAAAAAAAAATAAATCCATGTCAATAAAAGGCACGGAGTCGACACGATAAACTCCGGGTTGCATTCAGACAGCAGCAGTGAAAGCATGGAAATGATTGTTCTGTCAGACACATTATTTATGTGCCATAAAACAGCTTAACTGCTGACATTGCTGCTGCTTGACAAGGCTGTCTCGAGTTTTTCCAAAAAATAAAAATCTACCCATGCACAGAAACTTCTAGATAGTCCTTAAGGGAGTTTTTGTTCTGTGATAAATAAGATACACAGAAATAAAATCCCAGAGCCACATCAGAGTGGGCGGCAAGAGAGGCTGGCGAGAGGCCACCAGAGTGCATTAAGCGAGAGATCAAGTTTGCTGACGGATGGAAGTGAAGCTCTGAATCGCATCCAGTGCAAACTCTAGATTAAAAAAGAGCACTCGGGGTTTTCATAATTGCAGAACTGACAGTTTAGCTGGTCAGACATTACTTTAATGCTGCACTAAATGAGATGAGATAAAGACAGAGGTGCATATGTGTGTTCTGCTTCCAGCCGGGTGATAGAACTCTAACCCGCCGCCGTTCACAGTGATGTCTGACTGAATAATTTGCGAGCAGCCAGCAAGCCTTCAGGCGTTCTCCAAAGTGACATTGGTAAACACAAAACAGATGCTTTTCCTGGAGAATCGGTTCTTTTTAGTGCCTGTGTGCGCTGCTTAAACTCGTCACTGCCAAAAACACCTTCAATTATTCAAAATCTCAAAGACATTCGATGGTAGCCGCTAATTCTGTCTTTGGAAAATGCCAATTTGTGGAAAATAGACTTTTAAAATGTTTCAATGTGCTGTTCAGTCAACTGTAAACAAAGGGAGGGCGTGTTAACCCCCCATGTTAGTCTGACACCCACCAAAACAGGGCTGAAGGATTTGGATTAAAACAAAATTCTAACAAATACGGTGATTTGATTGATTTGATGGTTTAGTTGTAGTTCTATATTAACTCCCAGGTCTCAACATTTTCCATAGACCATGGCACATTATTGTTTTATTACAGGAGTGATTCCATCCATATAGGCTCCAGCCCCCTGTGACCCTGCACTGCAGGACAAAGCGGGTTCAGATGATGGATGGATGGATTCCATCCATGATCATTAACAGTAGACACATACACCCAGGTTTCAAAGCAGCAGATAAGACAGTAGTTCATACTGTGTGTGAGAGACCTTTCACATTCAGAGACCTCAGTTCCTCCTAATACAACTGAAATATTACTTTAATATTTAGTTTTTACAAACATGGAGAAGGGTTTTCTCCTGGCTACCATATCTCTGGATAAAAAACCATTTACATATTTTAAAAAAATAAAGGCGCATGCTGTGTATCTTACTTTATAGACTTTATTGGCCTTGACTAAGTGTGCAAACTTATAATAACCCTATAACTGCAGTCAGAATTCTAATTTACAGTTCCCATTATTTATTCAGCCTTACACCACAACTGCACTTCTCCTTGTGACCACTAGATGCTAGCTCTAAAACTGTGAATCAGTCCCCGCTGAAGTCCATGTTGAAGTTGGATGCAGATATTGCATGTTCACAGCCTCATACAAGCCATTTGCTCCTTTTAATTATCTGTGAATGGCACAACCAAGATGGAATCTGAAGAACAATAAGTCATACTGCTAGCAGGCATCGGTGGAAAACTTGGCTTTCTTTTTGGGCAGCAGTGGCTCAGTGGTAGAGCAGGGTTGTCCGATAATCGGAAGGTTGGCGGTTCGATCCCAGCTCTGCCCTAGTCATTGTTGTGTATCCTTGGGCAAGGCACGTTACCATTGACAGTAAAAACTATGGACAGAGCTTCCGTGACGTCACCCGTTTGTTTCTGAAGGGCTGTTCTGAGGCTCGGTGGGAGGTTCCAGGACGTTGATGACCGCCACCATGTTGGCAGCGTCACGTCCGACAAAACTCCAAATATGGACAAAAAGGGGGAGCACGAGCGGGGTTTAGGGGGGCGGGCGATCGTGGAAGCAGGAAACTACGTTGTGATACATCAACTGTCTGTCACTCAAGCGGCAACGCCCATAATTATGCGTAATTTTAAGTCAGAATACCATTGAAACGAGTGAGTTGTAAAAAAATTCACCCCCCCTACAACTGACACTAGAACCTATCATCTGAGACAAGAGTGGTTTTTTGTACCAGGCTGTAAACATGTTCTTTTCTGCTGTGAAGTCGGCCATTTTAACATGGGAGTCTATGGGAAATTACTCACTTTTGGAGCCAGCCCCCAGCAGTTGTGGCGTGAATTACAAGTGCACTTACTGGTGTATGAATGCGTATGAATGAATCGGTGGTGGTCGGAGAGGCCGTAGGCGCACCTTGGCAGCCACGTCTCTCTGTCTCCCCCTGAGGAGCTGTGGCTACATCTGTAGTTTACCACTGCCGCTGTGTGAATGTGGTGTGAATGAATAATGCATCTGTAAAGCGTCTTTGAGTGTCCTAGAAAAGTGCTATATAAGTTCGATGTATTATTATTATTATTATTAATGGTACGAATTATTTTGGTGCAACATTATTGGTCACATGGCTTCCCAAATACACCATTAGCTCTAGTATGTGTGTGGCTGAAGAGGTAAATACTGGCACCACAGTGGGTGTGGTGAATCATCCTGATTGTGGAGGATGAAGCTGCATTCAGTCTTCAGACTCAAATAGCAGATTTTAATGGAACAGAAGCACCAAAAAACCGAGACATGGCCACGATTAGTCTGATTATGATGCCACTTTGTTACGGTACAGTACTAAAAGCAGAGCCATCATTGTTATATTTCTACTTCCTTTGTGTCCTTTACACACTTCCTGCTCACATTAAAGACAGCACGCATCAGCTGTGTGGAATATCATTGTGTCTTATTATGATTCTTTGTATTCTCAATCTGAACAGCAAAGGAGCCAAGAGCAGCCTGGAACATTCAACACAAAGCCCACAGACGGCAGCGACGAGGCTGAGGGAGGCAGCAGCAGAAAGACAAAGCCACATAAATACAACTGAGCGGACGGCGGCGCATCGTCGGGGAACGCAGAGCTCCTGCATTGCCTGAAGGATATCTTTCCAAGAGCACACACTTCTGCGCACTCTCACAAACACACACGTGCGCACACACACACAGACACACACACATGTTTATACACACACACACACACACACACTTTTAAAGACAAACCTAAACACACGCGTATCAGCATTGTTAGCGAAAGCTGAGACTGGAATTGTCAACAGATTTCAACCTGTCATCTGAAAACCTCCATAGTAAAATGGCATGCGTTTAGAAATTCTTTTTCAAAAGGTAGCAATGGCACTGGTAACTCGTTTCATGATTGTTCATTTGTTGTTTACTTATCTGAGTTTTATTCTGAGTGAGGACACTGCTTTCTAAATGTGTGATCTTTCTAGAAAAATCCCTTTGCACTGGTGAGGTCTGACACTGTATCCTGTGATAAGTATATCAATTGACAAATAAAAATAAAGTACTCCTATTACTACTACTATTACTACTACTACTACTACTACTACCCAACTTAGACTATTGTTTGTCACTCATTGTAGCAAGGTTAATTTACTCCTCCACATTTTGAAGTATAGAGGCTCAAGTTGGCTGGCCAACTGTTCAACATTTAATATTTCAGCACTCTTTCTGCCTTTAAACACTCCAGAGGCGAAGAGCCAAAGACTCACAATGGGTCGTCTCCCTGAGAATGTGCCATGCACTGAGTAGTAACTCCTAGCTACATGTTTCTGTGTGATCTGACCTTTCTGTGTCCTTTCAATAAACTGTAATTTTCAGTAAATGTGTGAAGAATAAATGGTTATTTGTGGGAAAGAACTGAGTGAGCATGACTTCATGAATATTACCTGCACGTCTCAGGTACGTCTCACTTGATGAATTTGTAAACCTGGAGCAATTTCCCCATTGATTTGAGTTTATTGTCACACAGTAAACATGCCAAAAAGTGGGGGCATTGTGTCTGCGACAGGAAGTAGACCCCACACTGACACAGTAAACATGCTGAATGCCTGTTTGTTATCAGCAGCCTCTCTGTTCACTTGATGCCCACAGCCTGCCTCATGACACACAGACCTGTCCATAGCTGCTTCTGGACTGAACATGTACATTAACTACACATGGTCCATTTTCATTTGAAGATGATTTCTTTGATTATTTTAACCTGTTCAGATCCTTTGCAATGGAAATCAATCATATATATTCGGTGCATGAGAACTTTTACTTTAAATACTTTAAGTACATTTAAAAGTAAGTACTTAGGCCTTTTACTTAAGTAGGATTGTTGATGTAACACTTTTACTTGAGTATATATATTGCTGGGTAATTGTACTTTTACTTAAGTACCAAGCTTCAGTACTTCCTCCACCACTGGTTATTTGGGAGACAGGGAAGTTTACATGTTAATGGACTGGATTTCTTTAGTAGGGTTCTTTAGATTTGTATAAGAATGGTTTAGAATGAGTAATAATTAATGATGAAGTGCAATAATATTCTGATTCTGAAAGTTTGCGACTTCATTATATGCAGCAAAGGCGAAGAGAAACAGAGATAACTGGTATTCTCCAAGGGGTTCTGAGATCAATCCTGTCTGAGCAGACACACAATCAACACAAGTAAACACACAAAACTCCTAAAAAGGTTCAGCAATCAAAAGTAAAGAGAAGAAAAACAGCATTAAAGCATGAATATTTAAATATACAGCCAGTCCCCAGCGGTGGTTAAATTGCACTGACAGTGCTTCTTTAGTGTTATTGTTTCGCTATAAACATCTTCCACATCTCTTATGTGTGCACAGTGTGTCTGTTGTCTGTGTGAAGAAAATTCCTATGACCCAATTTTGTGGACTTTGAAAGCAACCAGCAGCTTTAAGCAGCTTTGCAGGCACAGCATCTTCTTCCTGTGACATTTGGGAATGGTCACTGGATTCAACAGTGTCCATGCTGGAAAATGTTAGGCGACAGGTGCGGCGCTCTATTTTAAGGTCCATAATCCATCTTTTTTTTTTTTGTCTTTGTGTGAGTTTGAGAGCTTTCTCCAGGTCAGCTCCACGTCTTGCTGAGAAGAAAACAAAGGGTCCTGTCACAGGGATCTAGAATCCTGTGGAGCATCCTGCAAATGTTGCCATTAAACCTCAGAGTCACCATCGACCAAAGCAATAGGAGAGAAGATGGCTGAGGTCGCCATCAACACAGCATGTGTGACAGTCGATCAACATGACATGAGTGTGGTTTTTGTATGTTGTCCTGTATTCATTGCTTGTGATGATGTATTTTTCCAAGGACAGTCAGACTTTATTAACACAAGAAAGCCACTTCAGATTCATCCAGCTAATGATACATGGCCTCTGCTCACTGCCTGTCTACAGCTGGGAGGAGTGGAGATTTTAGACAGAGTAGCAAAAGCCTTACCAGACCAGATAAGCTGTCCAATCTGTAAAAAAGAAAAAAAAAAACCAAACTCAGCATGAATAATATGCATTTTCTCAACTTGTGACTGTCCTTGCTGCTCATTTTCACTGTTTCTTTCATTTCTTGCACCTTTTTTTCCCTCCACACGTTCATGCAGCCTCATAAGGAGCAGGTCTGGCCTAATTGCAGTTCTATACACAGAGAGAGAGACAAACAGCCTCTCACACTCACCTGCGGGCGAATTAGAATCACCAATTAACCTCACATGCATGTCCTTTGTTCTTAAGCAGGAATCTGGGGCGCCAGCAGTTTATCACTGTTTTTTTTAATATACAGATTCTTTATAATGTAATGTTTTATCAGCCAGCTATTCCAACCTTTACCCCTTATGAAAAGTAATCAATAACAAGCAAGGATAGAAGAGTTCCTAAGAATGTATTAAAGAGCCTGACTGCAGGTAAGACCTGCTTAAGAGGAAATACTTTTCCAAAACTGTGCTGCCTCGTGAGATGTTTACAAATCTAAACTGGCTCCCCCATTCCAGCCATTTGAGCACCTCATTGTAGATTGTGTACGTCCTCTTCCTCGTTCAGGGTCTGTTGCCGTGTACTTGCTGACTGTGATGTGTCAGGGCACCCTGTACCCAGCAGCGTATCCATTACGCACATTGAGTACCAGGCTGGTGGTGTGGTGTGCGCTCTGAGTCAGTTCATTTTGTCTTTGGCATCCCCAAAATATTCCAAAGTGATCTTCGCTGTAACGTTTCTTGTGTTAAAGCAGCCTAACATTCAGCACAATGAACAGCGCAATGACTGCCTAACAAGCTCAAAGTCAGGGTGTGCCAGAGCGTTTCCATCAGACGCCGAAGTCTCTCCTGCAAGCTTCTTGTGTCCTGATGTGTGCCAACTGGGAACAGGGTCTGCCATGGCTGTTACTAGCTGCTAGGGAGGTAATGCAGGAAAGGCTGAATGATTTAGTGCTTGGTCACTCTGTAAGAGGTCCTCTTGCTGCTCTTCAGATGAACTGAACCACCTCATAACCTAATTGAGTATGTCGACAGGTGTAGACAGAGGCTGTATGCTGCTACAGAACTGCCAAAAAAGAAGGTAACTCAGAGGTTCATCAGGTGCTCATTGTTTCTTCAGTCATTCGTCCTAGATATCCGCCACATTAAAGGACAGGGAAACATTGTTATTGACGCACTGTCTAGGGCTCCATGCCAGTAAAACTGGAGGAGATGGGGGGGGGGTGGAGACAGCTGCCTCATCCCCACAGTCTCCCCTTCCTTTGTCGTTTGACCTCCGTCCCTGACGCCACACTTTGTGTTACGTAGAGTTTTGTTGCATTATGTACGTGGAGAAGATTGAAGCAAGGCGTCTCCACTTGTAGAGTTTTCTTGAACACGTTTCGCTGCTCATCCAAGCAGCTTCATCAGTTCTATCAGTTGTTAGTGGTAGTGTTTGGAAGAATAATTCAGTTTGGTTTCATTGAGTGTTGTTAAATAAACTTGCACTTGGGTACTCTCTCTCTTACTTTCATTTCTTGCACCTTTTTTCCCTCCACACGTTCATGCAGCCTCATAAGGAGCAGGTCTGGCCTAATTACAGTTCTATACAGAGAGAGAGAGACAAACAGCCTCTCACACTCACCTGCGGGTGAATTAGAATCACCAATTAACCTCACATGCATGTCCTTTGTTCTTAAGCAGGAAACTGGGGCGCCAGCAGTTTATCACTGTTTTTTTTAATATACAGATTCTTTATAATGTAACTGTTTCATCAGCCAGCTATTCCAACCTTTACCCCTTATGAAAAGTAATCAATAACAAGCGAGACAAACTTCTTCAACTACCCCGTTGTCTCCCCGAGTTGGTTGGTGAGCAAAAGAGGAATCAATAATCGGTCTCAGATTAACTATTTATTGAATGAACATCAAGTAAAAGATCAGATCTGGAGATGTGTCTGATCAGGAGCCTGGCACACACACATCTGCCTTTGTTCCCTCAAAACACATCATTGCTGTAAATAATGTTTATACTGTTTAATTTTTACCGTTAGAGGTATATTTGTTATTTTTTTGGTATGCTTGAGTGACTGTATTTGGCTGCTGCAACAGTGAAATTTACCAGCTTAGGATGAATAAAGTATTTCTATTCTATTCTATTCTATTCTATTCTATTCTATTCTATTCTATTCTATTCTATACACCAGGGGCAGTAGGGAGTGCTCACATTTCATTGGTGTTTTGCATACATTTTATGGCCCTTATCAGGGGTCAACTTAGGGGAAAGGGTTCAATTTAGAGTGAGTGCTTTTGGTTTAAATCTTAACTCCTTAAAAGTACTTGTTTACCTCTGCTAAATTTCCTGAGCCAGCACTGCCAGCTTCCTCTAATCAGCCCTATAGAACACATACCAGACAGTTAATGTATCATCTTAACACATACATATAGGCCCACCCTTAAGGGGCCTCTTAAAATGATATCTATTCTACTACAGATTATATTCAAACTAATCAAGTTTACTAACATGAATACAAAAAACACACCTAAAATAATATCCCTGCAGCACATACACCCAACACAACCCAGCTAATGTGCATGCACGTGTGATAAAACCTTGATTGCAAAGTTTACATTTACAAACTTTTTTCAGTCACTATCAGCATGTAATTTCACAACATTATCAAATATATCAGGATTGTGTTGAAGGAGGGTCAGACTACTGTCTCCCCAGTTCAGTGTAAAAGGAAGACATTCCTGGCCCGTTATTATAAATGGGGGGAGTGGATACTGTGTGTCTGTGGCCTCCTTCCACAGAAGCAAAGGTCAGCTGTATTATGACAGTGAATAGCCCTCACTCCTTTAAAGCACAAAGCTAATTAAACACTCACTCTAATTACACAGCCTGGAGCCGCCTCTTCTTTTGAAACTTCTGCCATGATACCAAATTGAGACACACATGAATGACTGCAAGATCTTTATAGAGCGTGCACAAGTGTGTCAAGATTGCCCACTTCATCTGCTCTTTTATCCACAGCTCTTAAAGCTCAGCTTGCTAATGTGCTGAGAGAGTAAATGATTTTAATGAGGTAGAGGCTTGTGATGGAAGAGCTGCTTTACACAGCCATCAATTCTGAGCAGTGTGGGAAGAAAACCTGGGTCAAAAAGCCGGTCCGGATCCTGACTGAGGACACACACACACACAGGAGTACAAATCCAAGTGCTTACATGTCAGTCAAAGATTGGATTAGATTTTTAATATCCTGCCTTGATTGTGTTGCACTTGCAGGCGCCACGGCTCCCTTTTGGCAAACACCACCCACTTGGCTGCTAATTAGACTACAGCAGTAGGAAAGTATTTACAAATACAAATGTCTGGTACCTCCTTGTACCCCCAGGTGGTTAAAACGTGTTAATTTTTTCAATTTATCAACCGCTAAACAATTAGGCAATATAATAACTGGATGTGGCTAAACGCTCCTGCTGTACTGTAAATATAATTCAGTGTGATAATGCACTTTCCTCCTGTATGCATGCATTTTAATATAGATTATTTCTAAGAGCTCTTTACCTCATCTGACGAGAACACTTAACACTGACAGCACAGCTCCAGCCCATCCCTCTAATGTCCCTCTCTACCTGCTGACCAGACCTTTTCTGGGATCCTGTCCTACATCTATTGGAGGTGTGATGTCATTTTAATCCATCTCACCTCCTCCTGTTTTAGCAAACATCAGCAGTTTCCCACTCGCTGCACTTGATTCCTGACCAGCGGTGAAGCGTCTTTTTTAACAGCACTCTTTAATGTCGCTGTGTTTCATTCATGTTTCAGGGTCAGTCACCGTTCGACTTACTGCAGGGTTGAAAAGTCTCCTCTCAGTTCTGATTTGACAAGCTTGACAATATTTATTTTTTTACACCAATAAAAACAAATGAATCTGATCTGAGCGGCGGCATTCAGATAGTAAGAGTGAACATGACAGCATGGATCTATCCTGCCATACATCAGTGGTTCAGGCTGGTAGTGGCAGTGTAATGGGGCTCAGTATACTAGAGCAGGGTTGTCCAATATCCAGAAGGTTGGCGGTTCGACCCCAGCTCCTCCCTGGTCATTGTTGTCTGTCTGAATGAATCGGCGGTGAGGCGCACATTGGCTGCCATGTCTCTGTCAGTCTCCCCCTGGGGAGCTGTGGCTACATCTGTAGTTTACCACTGCCACTAGGTGAATGTGGTGTGAATGAATAATGCATCTGTGAGTGCTATATAAGTTTGATGTATTATTATTATTATTATTTTTAATGGTGTGAGGGATATTTTCTTGGCACAGTTTGGGGCCCTTAGTACCAAGTGTGCATTGTTTAAACATCAAGGCTGATCTGAGCATTGCTGTAGACCATGTCCGTCCCTTTGTGACCACAGAGTAACCATCTTCTGAGTCACAGATCTTAATCCAACAGAGCACCTTTGGGTTGTGGTGGAACAGGAGATTCACATCATAGATGTGCAGCCAACAAAACTGATGCTGTCATGTTTCCAACACCTTGTTGAATCTATGCCATGAAGAACTGAGGCAGTTCTGAAGGCAAAAAAGGGGGGCCAACCTAGTACTAGAGTGCTGCACCTAATAAAGAGTCTGGTGAGTGTAGAGAACACATCTTACACAAAGACAAAGAGTCCAGTGTCTGGGTAGGGTTGATGTTCATCTGTAGTCCAGAATGTGGTGACTAGCCTTTAGTGCAACCTTGATTTACCAGGATGTGTTTGTGCCATAATGAAACGTCTAAATGTCATACCAGAGGGACACATGACCTCCCCCAGGAGGGTCTTTGTGATCGGGCTCGTGAGTCCCCGGTCACTTAAAAGCTTCCACCGACACCTCTGTCTAGTTTGAAGAAATAATAACTGAGCCAAAAGTTTTCCTCTTTGCGCCTGCCCTCTTTGACCACAATTATCTCTGACTTCTGAGATAATAAACCACACAAACAAACGATGATGCAGCCTATTATATACAAACCACGAGGCACAGTGAGGCGGGTACACACTGCTTACCTTAAAGCCTTTCACTGTGGGCTGAAGAAAAAAAAAAAGAAATGTCATCACATCTCCCTCACAACTCCTCAAAGTGAATCTAATCGGATCCTCTCCATTCACTCTTGCTTAAAATTCATGCTCCCTCTGTTTTATCAGCAGCCGGTGTGATCACTCCCTGCTCTGAAGAATGCTGTCTAAGCACGTAAGCCTCAGCCGCTCTTTGTTACCTTTATGAAACTTTGGCAATGTAAGAATTTACATCTGCTTCCGCCACTGTGAGACGATATGAAAGTTCCATCTCGAATAATAAAGAAAAATGTACGCTGTCATGAAGTGTACTGCTAAAGAATATAAAGGCTGAATAAGTAATGTGAGCTCAGAATATACACTCACACCTTCATGCCCTTTTAAATTCAATGCCTTTATAATTACACCACCCACATATTAAAAAACACACACACAAATTTCCAGGCCTTGACAATTACTGAGGCAACAATGGCGGAACACTTTTCTCCATTAATGCAAATGGCCGCTGTCACCGAATAAAGTGTCCTTTTCAAATGAGCTCGGGAAAAGGAAAATAAATAGAATTGTAATTACCATTTTCACAGTGTTTCAAAAACATTCATACACAGCATGTGTCACGCTGTTAAGTACTCGGCTTTGATGGTGTTTTTAGTCACTCATATAAACACATTAATTCATTTATTCAAATCAGCACGCGGTGGCATCTCAGAAAAAAACAGCACATCCCCGCTCAGGAGGGCAGGGAGGAAACGGTTAACCGCCGGACATAATTCAATTACAAAATAAACTGGCATGATCCTTAGTTTTTAATGGACGTGTTCTTTGTCATAAAATTATCCTTATTCTTCTGATACATTTAAAATGGTCTTGCGTTTAGCTTCTCTTCTATTTTCTCCATTTTTGGTTTTTATTTGTTTGGTTTATATTTTATATATATTACATGTATATTTGTCCTCTTGTGGTCCTATTGTTGACCTTTTGTTAAATGTCTGCTCATTTTCTGCTCTCTGATTGGCCGCCCTGCCCTCATTGTTTCCACCTGTGTCTCCCCCTCCCCCTAATTATATTTATCTTTGTCCAGTTATTCCCTTTAGTGCTCTTCATCTCCATTTTGGTGTCTTGTTTGAAGACACGGTGCAGCTGATTAATGAGTCAGGCTCTTCTTAGTGGTCGCTGTCTGATCGATTTTTCCTGAAAAGACTAAAACAGAGATGAGTTACACCTTCATCATTTATGTATCAGCATCATTTCAACATTTACAGGCTGCAATGCGGAGGTGCCGTAATAATAATATGAACTATCCACACTGCACATGGACTCCTTAACTGCACGTGTGTGCACAAATCTGGGCTCACAAATATACTGATTGATTGATGGGATGACTGTAGCTGTACCCTAACGGTTAGTGAGAGAGGCTGCTATCATTAGATCCAATTAGGAACTTTCAGGACATTTAAGGGAAGCTACTGCTGGGACCTTCCCCCAACAATGCTAGTTAACCTAGCATTATGGTTCCTTTAGTGGAAAAAAGAAAACAGTAACGCTGAACAAGAGAACTGAAGTTAGAGGGGGAAATGAGACATGATAAATGGTCCGACACAGACTTGCAGGTTTTGTAGGCTTCTTAAAGTACTGATAAAAGTCCAGAGAAAGAGAGAGAGAGATGGTTCCTGCAGTGGAGAAGCATTTTTATGTTTCAAAAGTTAACCTTTTCAATACTGCTGCTCGTGGATCTGAGTCCTGAAAAAACCTTCTGACATGATGAGAAACAGATATTTAATGTGAAAATAAGCTTACACAGACCATAGCATGGAATGAAAAAAAAATCCTTCGAACACTTATAGGCCTGATTTTGTGACCAAAGACCTGCAATAACACCGACAGCTTTCTGACACACTTTTATATCAGATAAGTCTTTTCAAGGTTACACTGCCTGAAAGCACAAAATGACCTTAATATATCTGCCCAGGGTGAGGAGGGTTGTTGATCAATAGCAATGAGACGAGTAAGATTTCTGGCTGACAAAACTCATTTTCCGGTCTTTACACTGGCGCCCAAGGCCGCCGCCCTCTGTTTATCACTCACACAGCTCCTTTTCCACTCTTTTATTTATTACTTAATCTGTGCTAATTATTCTTCAGAATAAAATGTCAGGAGTGCACAAAAACACCATCACTGTGTTTTCATATTGTCGCAACTATTCACTTCTTTTCTGTCACATCAGGACCTCTAAAAGCCATTCAAGCTCCTCCACACACCGATCAATTCATCAGCCAATTCTTCCACCTCCACACAAAACAGAGTGTACCACATCACTTAATGTTTCTGCTCTTTAATTAGTCTGCCTTCACATGGGCTCTGAGAACAAGCTGCCATAATGCAGATGCGATTCCTCTCATAAGGCGGGACTGGCTGCTGGATAGTGCTCTCAAAGGGCTACAGAGGGTCCAGGCTCTGAGTACAAATGTTACACAATCAGCCGCTCGCTGAGAGCAGTCTGAATATTTTTAGTAAACAACTGAGCACCATTAAAGTTAGGATGAATATTTCCATGTTTCTTTTTTCTTTCTCCAAAGACTGGATTTAAAAATAGCTAAAACACCACTTTGTGAATAATTTACAAACATACGCAGGCACAGTGTTGAAAATTGTGCGCCTCGATCTTCGATGCTGTGAAAAAAAAACAAAGGTTGTTAAAGCCCACAGCCATGCCAGACTTATAACAACTGTCAACCTGCTCATTAATGCCCATACTGTACAAAAATACATCCTGCAGGCAGCAGCAGCGGCGGCTCAAATGGTCAAATGCGCCTCCCCATTGTCCAGCAGTGTTAGCACATGCAAGGCAAGAGGTGGTCCACACAGCTGTACAGGTACATCAGATGGGACTATACTCATCTTAACATGATGTCACATTATTTTATCTCATTTACTCAGACAGTGCATTGAGTCTTCAACAGCAATATCATTTCAATATTTATTTGATGTGTCCCAAATCAGAATGATCAGAGATTTCTATGTTTTATTAAGCAGCAGCAGAGCATTTGCATGTTTTTGCTGGATTATAAAAAGCTATTTGTTAGTGGAAATGTCTGGAGAAAACACACTGTGTGTGTGTGTGTGTGTGTGTGTTTTATATCGCTGAATTTATCCTGCCGTACGAGTCAACAAACAACTCAGCATAACTCTTTTTACTTAATTAATCAGCCTCACATCAGGACAATCTTAGCACTTAAATGTTATTTTATAGAAAAGTATACAAATGCCACTTAACAAAGAAGCAGTCAAGAGACTAGAAACAGACGTCTTAAGCACTTGTAAGATTTTATTTCATTATAAAGAGGTGAGAATTCAATGACCGCAGGTCGTGTGAGAGCACAAAGCACAGTGCAAACGCCATTTGTTTCTTGGACTTGCAGCGTGGCCGGTATTTGGTAATGCATACAGGATGATCATGTTGTGGCCTAACAGCCCGTCACTATCAATAAAATGATGGTAGCTGTTAGAAGAGGTTAGAATTAGAAAGCTTTATAGTCTGTGTATTAGGAGGATACAAAGAGATTGCAGTGCAGCTCCCTTCAGTGCAATAAAGAGACACACAAATGCATTAATTAAATGTTAAACATAAAACAGTACAAACGGCTAAACGAGCAGCCAATAAAAAAAATAGCAGCATCCTATAAGAGATAAATGGTTAAATACAAAAAGCATAACATATAAAAGGCAGCAGCATGAGCAAAGATGATTAACTAGCCCTCTGAGGAGGGCAGAGGGCAGCTGACGATGTTTTCGGGCTTCTTGACTCCAGCCGACCTCACAGCATACCACGCCGTGACGGAGTAGATAAAGACACTGATAGTTCAATCATGAGAGATGAATGAGAAAGATTTATTAATACAATAATTGTAAATGTGCATTGTAGTCCTAGACCCCGTCATGAGGACCACGTCCGAAAGGGGGGAAAGCTCGCGCGGAGAGGCCGCTGATCAGAAGACCCCCCCCCGGTCTAGACCTGGTGGTGGTGTAGAAGCAGGAGAGCAGGAGAGGGGAGACCTTGAACTGCATAGATCGGGAGGTGCTTGGGGTGGAGGAGGGTTGCCGGATTTGATCAGGAGACAGCTGGAGAAGAGACAGAGACTTTTAAATTTCTTGCTACACTATGATTGGGCAGGAGAGGGACGGATTGACAGCTGATTGGTGAGGGAGGTGCCATCTATTAAACACCTGACTATGTGGGAGGTCACTAGACAGAGAGCAGTGCAGTGAAAGAGAGTGCGAGGATGGTGAAGAGGGAAGGGGATAGAGATAAGAGGTGGATGATGTGGAATAGAGTCTTCATGACTGAACTTACGCTGAAAGCTACATAAGGACACCAACAGCCTTTGCTCCAGCCTGTGAAGCGAAGATGCTGCAGGGCCTGAGTCCCAACGACATTTGTGTGTCATCCGCAAACTTTATGATTGTGTTTGTGGCCACAGTCCAAGGTGTTAGAGGGCACTCGGCACACAACCCTGTGGTGGGCCGGTGCTGAGTGTGAGAAACTATAGGAGTATCTGTGTTTACTACAAGCCGGCCTGCTCTCACCTGAATACTGTAATAGAATAGAATAGAATAGAATAGAATAGAATAGAAATACTTTATTCATCCCAATTTCACTATTGCAGCAGCAAAATACAGGCACTCAAGCATACTAAAAAATAAAAAATATACCTCTAACGGTAAAAATTTAACAGTATAAACATTATTTACAGCAAGATAAAAAATAAACATGTGCAATTTGTAATGCAGGTATAAACATAAGTCTGAATCGGATTGTGCAATTTAGTATGAAGATATGAAATGATATGATATGATACAAGAACAACAGTGTGCAATTTGAAAGTAAAAACCTAAACCTTGTGCAGAACGTGTCCCTTACAGCAGTGAGTCTGTCTCTGGCACAGAGATGAGGTGTTGTACGGTCTTATGGCATGCACTGACAAAAAAATTTTTGTTTTGGTCAACTTGGATATTAACTTGTGATATATAAACCTTTCTTAACCAGTAACATCCCTTGTTCATTAAAACGAGCCTACAGGAGGCCAAATGATGCATCATCACTGCCAACAGTTCCTCTCTCATTATTGAGGTCGTTTGAGGTAAAACTTCATCATGAAAAGCAGATTAAAGTAGCTGGTACAGTGAATGCATCCTCTGTATTGTTACAGAAACTGTAGAAGAAAACAACAACAACAACAATAACAACCCCGCCCACTCCGGGTCAATCTGAGGCCTGATCAGATGTTCTCAGCTTGTGATGATGAAGGTAGTCTGATAGCAACAAACGCGTCATCTTCTGTTTTCTGCCCCGTTGAGGCTGTAGACCTGCACAGCATGATCTACCACGCTTTAGAACATTAACCCAGTGAATTAGAGTACAAACAGCTCTGGATAAATATTGCATATGTTTTCCCACTATACTGAAAGTATGACCTGAATATCAGCACAAACAAGCACAGTGACACAGCAGGGTAACAGCAAGCAAGGCAGACCAGAAGTTATTTCAGTTGTCCTCAGTGGAGCACTCTGACTGGCCTCACAAGTCAATCTGAGACAAGTTAGGCCCTCCAGTGGGATTACTGGCATAATCCAAAAGTTTAAAATCAAGGCAACTGGACTCATAGCATAGTTTTGTTTTGGTTTTTTTTAGAACTGATGAAGCCACTCAGGGGAAGGTGAAAATATCTTCATGAAAACTGTGCTATAAATCTCAATTCTAAACTTTTAGTTATGCCATAACATGGATTATTAAGAGTCTACACAGACATTACAAGGGTCATATTGTACTAAGTACATGGAACAAGCTGGGGATCTATTTACAATTATTGGATGTTAAGATAAAAGGTGTTTATTTGACTCAGATGATATTTCAGTGTTAATTTGGTGTGAACAGTCTTCTGTACTGTGTCCTCCTGTCTGTCTGCGCTCATTTCCTAGTAGGTGTGTTTGGACATGTGGACATGAGTCAGCACTGCTGCATGCCAGACCATGAAGTGAAACGTGTGCCTGAACAAGAAACTGCTGCTTTCTCTTTCTTTTTTTTTGAATGACTTGAATTATTCCAACAGCTGTGGGAATGTCTGCATGAAGTGACAGTCAAAGTGGAGGAGTGGAGTAAATAACTGGCACGGGGCAGGACAACGAGGGGACACATCACATGAGCTGTTGTTGTTTTTGACTGGCTGACTGCCACCAGCCTGTCGGATCAGAGCTGCCAAGGTGAAGCAGGCCAAGTTTTAGCTGTGACAGTCTGACTTTCCAGCTGTTAGCTTAGCTTAAAATTAGAACTGACTAAAAGTGCAGTTTATATGTCAGCAATGTATGACATTTAAATGACCTCTGACCTGTACATTCAGTTTAATACCACAGTCTGCAGGTTAAAAATGACCTGGTTGGTTAACGTTGCCATTGACAGGTCGTTCAGTTGCCATTGATCAGGACCACAGCAGCATCAGGCCGCTCTTACTGTTACTGTTTACTGTTTGATCATCAGTGCTCATTCTGCAGGATTCATCCTGATTTGCTTTACGTTACTCAGCGCTTACAAAACAAACAGGAACCTGGCAGCTCATCAATTCTGCCATGTCGTCTCAGTCTGCGGGAGAATTATCACTTTCATAGTGTCGCTTCCATTTCACATTTGTAAACAGGTGCCATTCAAATTAAACATGAATTAAATGAATGTAAACAATTAAATAGCAGCAGAGGAGATGTGTGGTTATCAAGAGTGCACTGAGGAAATTATCACGGCTTATTATGAGCTGGTCATAATATCGTGTGAGTGACATCCATCCATGTACTGGACGTCCAATGCTTCTATAGGACACGTCCTCTCATAAGCAGCTGGTGCAGAGGAAGTCCTGATTCATGATCTTCAGTTTGGTTGGTGTTGTTTTCATTTTGTTTCTTGGGTCTCGTTGGGTTTGTGGGTGGTTTTGGTATATTTGTACTTAGCCACAGTGGTGCAGTGGTTAGCGCTGTCGCCTCACAGCAAGAAGGTTCCCAGTTTGATTCTGAGTGGGGCCGTTCTGTGTGGAGTTTGCACAGTCTCCCTGTGCCTGCGTGGGTTTTCTCCAGGTGCTCTGGCTTCCTCCCACATCCTGAAGACGTGCTTGTTATTGGTGACTCTAAATTGCCTGTAGGTGTGAGTGTGAATGGTTGTTTGTCTGTGTATGTTGCCCTGTGATGGATTGGTGACCTGTGTCCAGGCTGTACTCCGCCTCTCACCCGTAGATAGCTGGGACCCTGCGCTGCATGACGAAGCAGGCTCAGATGATGGATGGATGCACTTTGCACTGTTTCAGTTCACTTCCTGTATTGTTTTGAAAATCTACTTTCCTTCATCTGTTTAACTTCCTCTTTTGTTTCCCTCCTTGTTGATTACCTGGTTGTTGTCGCCTGTGTCTTGTTAACCCTTCTGTATTTAAGTCTTGTGTTCCCCTTTGGTCAGTTCATTTGTGTTGCTCCTCTCTTGTTTTCGCTGTTGTTAGGTTTGCTTGTGTGTCTCTTCTTTTTTAGTTTTTGGTAGTTTTTGCTGCCTTTTGTTAGATGCTGTTTGTTTTTGTTCAAACTTGGCTTTGAGGGATGTTTTCAGCTTTTTTTGTTTGATATTTTTTTGCCTCGTCTGTGTTTGGGTTCCTCCCTGAACTCTAACTGTAACACTGCCACATTCAAGAGAAAATCCAGCTGCATTTCTTAACAATGAGAATGTTTTCAGATGAGAGGATACTTTAGAAGGACTGCTAGTAGTCTAGAAAAATTAGCAAAAAAGCATTTAACTAATTTCTCTGAACTGCAGTAGCTGTATGTTAGTCTGAACGTCGTACTGAGGCTGCAAGAAAACTTGGGTCTGACTCCCCCTCAATCTGAACACATCTGGTGTTTTACTGACAGTATAAATGCATAAAGACCAAAATGTAATCCCACAATTGTGACCATACAAATCATGTTATCTGATAACATGGAAAGCAGTGTATGCAGAAAATGTGCTGAGTGCAAACACAAAGCAGCGAGGACATTCCGTGCCATTTCAATAAATGCAATAAAACACTAGGTATCAGTACAAATTACAGGCAGGCAATATCGAATGTGGAGCACAGGAAGTGCTGCGCCTTCGCTGCACTTTTCTCTCTACACGCTGCGATCACCTTTAGGAATCTGACTACAAGCTGAATTTATAGATAAGCTGAATTTACTCAGCTTATTGAGCAGCTGAAAATATCCCTGCATATTTGATATGCCTCAGCTTTGTGCTGGAAATGGGATGAATTGTTGTAGTAAGTATCTGGCATCTCTTTGTGTCCTTTGACACTCATTTTAAACTCAATTTCCCACCTCTGATGGATTATTGAATCCTAGACCTGCGGCGGTTGGGGCACCTCATCCTCATCAATAGGAAGCAGCATCAAATTGGCTGAACACAAACTCTTACATTTCATTTAAGATGGTAAGCAGCCCTGCATCTGTGGTGGGCAGGAAGGACGTCCACCGCTATGATGAGAACTACGTTTAAAAAGGTCGTCTTTATTAGTTGTTACAGGGCCATTGGCACCAGACAAGGTCAAGAAAAGAATAAAAGCCTTCCTGGTCACAAGCCAGTGACATTTTAATTCAGTCTTGTAATAACTCCCAACTCAGGAAGCTCAAAACTCTGTGGCGTGATGCTCAAAATGTCAAATCCCCTTTGTGCCATGTGACTGGGTTGCATCTGAATTTGTGAAATATTTTTTTCATCTGTCAAGATTTCAGGCTGCCTTTTGCTAAACCTTGGAAATATGAGAATAATTGAAGTGGAAAGCCACAAAGAAACAGCGTGTGTATGCGTCTCAATGATAGTGGGGGTTCACCTTATATTCTCATTACGGCTTACTATCACTGGTTAAGCCTGTGCTATATAGAGAGACCAGAGTCTCTGTGTGCTTTTACCAGTGAAGGGTCATTGAAGGTGGAGGACTTCTTTCCTTCATAATCTTCCATATCTGATATTGAAGTAGACAACCGAAAAGATCCGAATATCTGTTAGCTCCACCTCAAACCCCGAGGGTGACGGCTGAGCTTTTAGAGGATGACATTACTGAGTGCAGGAGAGCACAGGAGAAGTCTTGGAGTGCTATGACAGAGCAGATTATAAAATGACTCTACCTGAAATGAACCATTGGCAGGCCTGTAGTGAGATGTTCTACAAACAGAGAATATGGATTTTAGTTGTTTTTTTTTGCAGTCCCTGTATAAATCTTCTATAAAATCATCCCCTGATTCAAAAAAACAAATACTGTATTTGCATCTATTCACATTTTGGGGTGGGGTGGGTGGGTCAATTGGCTGCATTTATAAGATGATAGGTTTATCAATAATTAAAAAAAATAGCCAATAAAAAGTAAAAGTAAAGTGTACAGAGTGGAGTAAACACCTAACACTAAGTACCACAAACTCACAATGCCCTAAAAAAACATTTTTTTTAAAAATAAAAGCAAAATAAAAGCAATATTCTTAAAGGTCCCATGTGTAAGATTTAGTGACACCTACTGGTAAAGGTGCACACTGCAACCAACTGAACAGCCTTTCGTACCACTGTGGCCACCAAGTTTAGTTCCTGACTGACCATTCTCTGGTTCTCTCACAATGAAAAGAAACCTATTACAATATTTAAAAGAAGTCTATTCTCCATAAGGATGATAGGCACACTTTAAAATAGTCATAAGATCTGCAGTGCTTATCTAACTAGACATCACACATCAGACTGGGTATATGGTGTAAAACTATATAAAAGCAATCTATCCCTGTGCAGTTGCCATGAATGGAGAAATAATCTACAGGCTAAAGCTGTGTTTTGACATGGAGGGCCGTTGGGATTGACCCACATTTGGACCCAAACTTAGTCGACCATTAGGAACATCACTCTTTTTGGCACTTCCAGGTTACCAGTTGGTATAGGTCATCATTTCAGCAAAGATATAATGTTCCACACAGTAACAATGACTGTGTGCCAATAGTCACATTTGCTTAAAAACTCTTTCTCTTCATCCGTACACTGAAAAAATGCAGGTGCCAATTTTTCCCCCTTTTGCCTTTGTCAGGAGCTGAGTCTCTGTAACATTGTTATGTTTGAATCACAATTGTAGAATTTTGGGTGAAACCAAGAGCCAAAGCCCCTGGCAGCAAGTTTCAATCCAGTCCCCATTTAGAGTTATTTTCAGAGCATAGGGACTGAATAAGAGTCAATTGATAAGCTGGCTCTTTGTGTTCTCTGAACATAATGTAAAAGACTTTAGAAACCAGCTGAGGTCTTATATGATTCACACAAACAGTGTAATAGGAAGTATTTGGAGGATCTTTGTATTTTCTAAGTATTCAATTTATTTCACTAAAAAGCCTATAAAATATAACCAAGGTGTACAGTAGTTCAAAACTGGAGTGAAACATTGTGAAGTGTCTCACAACCTGCACTCCAGAGATACTTGAAAAGCAAAAAAAAAAAAAAAAACTCTTGTCTTGAGTTTAAGGTAAAGTGCAACAGACCTGCAGAACAAGCCCAGGCTGTCTGTGTGCTTCAGCACAGGTCGTGAACAGCCTTTATTGGCTCGTCTCACAATAGCAAAACCTGTAATGATGTATCGTAACTGACTGAACCAGCTGAAAGCACATCCCACATTTCTACCACCTACTGCGACACCATTTTTTGGCAATAATTGGATAACAATACAGTACAGACTGTCTTCACTGGGAAGAATGTTCACTGGTAACCAGCAGCATCTGCTATAACTGAGTGGTGTCTGCACAGAAACAATAAGAGTTCAAATAAAATAAGTGAAATTGAGCCATTTAGAGCTGAAACTTTTATTCAGCTACCGTATTTTCCAGACTATAAGTCACACTTTTTTCATCCTTTGGCTGGGTATGCGACTTATACACTGTAAACCCGAACAAGTTCAGTAAACTCAAAATTTTTGATGTAACTGATTACATAAAAACTTTTGAGTTACTCTGCTAAAATTTTTGAGTTACACAATACTTGAAGAATATGTGTGCAGTTAACTTAATCTATATTCTGAGTTCAATATCATTTTATTAATTCACTTAACTTAATATTTATGTCTTCTTCACACTTTAATGATTTAATTTAATGACACTTATAAAAATAAATTATATGGACTTGAAAAAATCTACTGTACACAATGTATTATATCAATAGTATCTACTCAAAATATTATACCTTAATGAACTCAAAATATTTACCACTTGCAAACTTAAAACGTACATGTTTGTAATGCTCAAAACCAAAATAGCTGCTATAGACCAGGGGTCCAGCTAAAAAGGGGTTCTGCCCCCCAAAGGCATGCCAAAAAATAACTGCAAATTGTGCAGATAAAGTTGTGTATATGTAACTGTAGAACTGTAACCATATATGTATGATTGTGCAAGAGAAACATCATCCATGCAATAAAAGGTTCTTGACTAAAGTGTTTCTGTCAAAATTCCAAAAATTTATTAAGGTATAAAACAGCACCTTAAAACCTTTTAAAAAGGTATTACCAACTCTTATGTTTTTTTTTTTTTTTAAATATCAGGCTTACTAAAACTGAAATATTGTAAACATTTGTATGTTTTCAATTTCAAATAATTGGGAATGAACAAATGTTCCCATAGTAGCAGCATGAACATCTAATTTTTATGCAAAAGAGGAAAAACATACCAAATAACAGAATTAAACTATAATATAAATAAATAACTGAATTGCCGTTAACAATGAGGGTATACTGATCAATGAGGAGGCAGTACAACATAATAAACAAAAAATGAACCTCTCATTCTAAACAGCATATGCAAAAGTGCTTTCAACATTTAAATGGACTGGTCTATAATATCAGACACATCTAAGAATGAACAACAGAACATGGCTGTCAGCCATAGCCTGGCATGTTGCTGACATGAATGCCTGCACTCAGCAGGTGTGCATTTCTCACCTTTTCTATTCTTTTAACAAATCATTTGTCAGGGAGAGTAGGCATGGTTTCAAAGGTTTGTTATCATCCAAGCACATCAGCACTTTCTGGATGAATGTGAATGTATGAGTGATTTTCTTTGGATAATCCATGTGTAATGCATAGATTAAACCAAGCAGCACCACAAATGCATCAGCCAACCTGGGAATCTCGCTCATAACAACTTCATCCTCTATCACAATGGATATGTTATCAGGGATGATGGAACCAGTCGAGTCAGGGACCACAGAGAAGAGCCCTAGCTGTATGTCAGTTGTCTCCATGTCATCCTCACCCTGCAAAACACAGGAAAACCAATTAAAACAACAAATCCAGAAGGATGCCACACAATCCTTGTTTGTAGTTAACAAGTTCACACCAACTAAACAAACAACAAAACCTAAGGAGTACTGGAGAGAGCAACATGAGCTAGAGTCATGCCAAGAACAGAGAGATCAGTCTGTGTGTGCAAGAGTGAAGTGAAAGTGAATACCTACATTCCAGGTTTTGTAGAATTCAGTGTCATGCTCCCGGAGATACACTGGAAGTGCACGAAGAGCCAGAGTGCGTCGGCTGTTGATATCACGTTCTTCCTAGATTGAGAAAAAAGACAAATTATAGAAATATCTTGGTAAGGCAGTGGAATGCTTCAGTGTTTCAATGTTAAAAATAGTTATATATATGATTCAGCAGGATAATCGACTACTATCAAAAATATTTGTGATCTGTAATGACAACACATTATATGATCAACAATGTCCCCGTGTTAAAGTCAAACATAAACTTACCTCCAAGTCATAAATTCTGAGCATCTCTCGCAGTGCCTCTGCTCCCTTTCCTGTCCTTGAGGACTTCTGTCGATACAGCAAAACTAGCTTTGGTGTGTATCAGTCAAGTTCACTGTAAAACTGGTTGCGTAGATGTACGTTTGTAATTCGATGGAATTCTGCAAACACCTGTACACGTATAAATATTTAGGTGTAAGAACAATGTGGAGTTGTCAAATATTTTCTACATGAAATGTTAAATATCAATTGCTTTTATTAACTTAACATACTATATATTTACCTGTGACTGCCTTCGCAATGCTGGCCAGTACTCCAGGAATTCCCTCACCTGTGGACTTCCTTGAACAATTTGTTGGCGGTGAAGAGCAAAGGTTGTGTGCATGAGCTTCTATTAGCATCTGGTCTCTCTCAGTCTTTTCAGTCTCTTGTACAATCTGTACTCTCATTTCCTCCAAAGTTGCCTCATTCTCTCCCCAGGGAAAGTTGGGCAGGTAATTCACCTCAGCTCTTCTCGCTCTTTTGATTTTGGAATGAGGATGATCATTTTCAGGGTTGGTACGGCTCCTCTTGCCTGCATTGACAGAGACCTCCACACAACCAGATCTGGCCAACTTAGAGCGATAATTCCCCATCTTGAACTTCAAGGCCACCTTCCATCCATACCATCCATTTTTACTTCCATGTTCTCTGAGGCATGGATGAGCTGCTAGAGCTTCAGCAGCCATACCCACTTCTTTGTCATGTGGATATGGCTTGAAGCTGTACATTGTTTCAGCCATGTTTTCCTTGAACTGGGGCGGAAGAGGTCCCACAAATCCTGCAGGGAAAGAATGAACAAATTTATTTCCAAATCATGATGAACGTCATAATCAAATTTTTTAAATACATACTTTACTCAACAATACTGTTGGTTGGTCACAATTACAAACTTCTCATATCCAACCGCTCTATGGCACTAAACATAACAGAGAGCACAATTTAATGATGCTTAAGGTGTAACGTATATTATTGTATATGTATTATTTTGTCAATTCCTTACTGGCGAGGGCAACTGCGTTAGACGACCGTTCTCAACATAATGTGATTTTTTTGATGCCGAATAAAACGTAAACTTTTACATATGCAGCAACTGTTTATATTAAAACATTTCAACAATATTTGAATATTTCTCAAGTCAAAGAACGGCTCTTTCCTCGTGTGTGTCGTAAGTAATGTTACCGACCTGGGAGGAGCAGCAACACTGATGATAATCACTAATTAAGCTTTAGTTTAAACATAAATATCGTTAAACAGCGTTTAACAAAAGATAACTGTATACAAGTTAGTGAACTTTTGCTAAACTTTTGTAACGTTACTCACCGGTTCGCGCGCGAAACTTTCAAATCCTGAAGTCGGCGTCCCAGAACACAAAACAAAGATAATAACACAATTTTACAACAGCACGGCGATAAAATCCGCGTTCTGTTGTTCCGTTGTGCAGGTTTTTCGCTGAATATTATTGTTGTTCCTCCTTTGTTCGTTTCGTTGCATCCACCGCTACGATCCAGCCATCTTGAATTTTCTGGGTACGTGCCCTGATCGGTTGGGTATAGTGACGTCAGACGTCACGTCCTCGCACGTACAACTGTTAACTTAGACGTTTGAAGTTAAGTGACAGTGTTCACTTACACTTACTAAGCCATGTGAAATCAAAATGAAATTATTCGTTCGAATACTTAATGTTTCAGTGTCAGGTGAACTAATTAGCCCACTTTGACTTACTTTGCATGCAATAGTTATGAGTTGGTAGTACTGTTCGGGTTTACAGTGTATATTTAAATATACAATTAGTTATCCTTGTGTCCTGACGTCCCATTACAAATATAATGGTAGCTCTTCTGTCCCTCTCCTGATGGTTCTCTTCCACCTCCTGCTTGTCCACACTTACAAGCACTTGCCTCAGACCTCACCTGGCAACAAGGAATTCTATTTTCTGATTGGTCGATAGGTCGCTAATTCCAGACAGCGATATGAGCGCACAGTAATCTGCCTTTTACTCATTTATAGGATGTTTATAGGAATTTCTGTGCGGTGAAGCTAATCGTTTCTCTGCCTCAGAACTTGTTGAAATGCGTGAGTCTCATCTCAATGTGTGCGACTTGAGAGCCCTGCAGCCGCACCACTTAAGAGAAATTCAAATGGGATTTACGTAGGCCGGCCTCTCATGGTTGGCAAAACAATAGACATAGCCTAAGTCCATAACCTGTGACCCAAAAACTGACAATATTTCAGAGCTCCCCCTAAATGTCTCAAAGTTTTTCAGGAGAGCTTGTGTCCTTTTTTTGGCTGGTGCGACGAATAGTCCAGAAAATATGGTCATTCTTTTTTAACAAAATGTCAGCATTTACTAAGCTTACATGTTTGTTCATTCTTATTTGCCTTTATACTTATTCTACTTTCTTTCCTGAAGATTATTCGGCACAGTGTTGGGCCTTGGGTTGAAATGACCTCCTGTTTTACCCCCCCTTTTATAAATACTCACCTAAATGGACTAAGCATGAGAAAAACTGCTGCGTGTGAATCAAGCCTTGAGTAAAACATGTCATTCTTTGTTTGAATTCACTGGAGGTGAGATAAAAACACCAGCGAGCTTCTGAAAGGAGCTTTATAAGAGGAAGAGCAGGAAATGGGTTTGAAGCAGTCGTGCAGAGGAGTGTGTGTGCAGTGTGTGTGTGTGAGAGGCCTTTTCACTCATATTTTTGTGTCCTAATGTCCGGCCACGTAATGATGCACAGTATTTATGTAGGAACCTCTCAGTGAGTCATAGAGAAATTAAAGGCTTCCACATAATGTACCATAGCATTTTGTACTGTGCATTTCTTCATCCTGCTGCTTTCTAATAACCAGCTGACTGATGATGTCGGTGAGCTGAGCACAGCACCCTGAAAAGCTTCGGAGAATTTCATGTTGTTTTAAAATAGAGTCCAGCCATTCTGCTAACTCAGATAATGTCTCACCTTCCTGCAGCTCTGCCCGCCTCCTTCTACTGTTTTTGTTTGAACGGCTGCATTTTGGAGGAACAAGCCACTGATGGCTTCTATCTGAGTATTACAGATACGGTGGTACTTCGTGAAAAATACCCGCTGTGAGCAAAATTACATTTGTAAGGTTTAGTGTTTATCATCCCAGGTGAAACAGCAGCAGCTCAGGTAGAAAATTCAGTTTTTAAACTGGAAGATGTGTCCGTATTCCTCCAGTCGCATCTCTACATGTTAATGTGTAACCAGGCAATCAGTAACCCTGTTTTTAACCCCTAACATTCACCTGTGTCTTCCTTAATGCCAAATCCAATGATGATTAAAAACAACCATAGACAAAAATTAAACTTCACAGCAGGGGAAAACAAAGCAGCTTGTGGTGTCAGGGAGAATCAAACTCCGGACTCCTGAGCAAAAATGTCCCATACTGAGAAAAATATCTTCACCATCCCCAACCTCCCTGCTGCAATGGTCCCATGATTGGATGACATTTACGACCATGTGATCCGTTAGCATAAATGTAACCATGTGTCATATCTAGCAGATCAATTATCGACCATATGTGACGTTTATTTTTTCCCATATTTGGCTAGGATAGATGTAGCTTTTGGGGAAGTCGTTTTTAGACCTTCATGGGTGTGAGGCTTTATGTTTCTTTAAGTTTCAATACTTACAGCCACAAGCATTCATGTTTGGACTGTAAAATTGTAAAATGTTAAGTTGTCACCTGTCACTGTAAGCCTGAAACGTTGGACTCTCCAGATCGACCCCCTCCTGCTGGCAGAATATCTGAAGTTGCGTCTTTGAAATATGATTAAAGCTGTAAGATATCATCTTCCTATCTCATTGGCTCATTCTGATGTGTGTAGAGTGTGTGTGTGTGTGTAGTGTTTGTTCTGGTCTGGAATGAAGGACAAAATGTGCACTGAACTTGAGTATCACAGTGTGGATGAGAAGAGGCTGTTGGGAGGCAGTAGACTGCCTTTGAGCCCTTCTTGGCTGCTTAATAGGCATCACTCTAAAAATATGTTTTCAGTTACATGAAATAATGAGACTCAGCGTGTGTGACTCCATCAGGTGTATGTGCCACGCAGCATGTCTCCGTATTCCAGCAGAAAACACTGCAAACAGAAGCCTTTTGATCAGAAAGCCTCAGATTGGCACCTGCTTTTCAGAAGACTACTACTGAAGGTTCAGCGGGGTATTTAATGTAACACCTCCTCATACCTTTGTATTTGTGATCGTCTTGGCAAAGACTTTGACATGACTCCGTCTGTGGAGGAATGAAAACAGGTGTTCTCACTCTGTCATCCACCACGGGAGACCAAAAAAGTCTTTTGCAACAGATACAATATAAACTCATTATATCAAGTGGTATTTTCAAATACTTGGAAAAGTATATTTTTAAATAATTTTTCAAGATATTTGACACTTTCTGTGATGAATGGATGCGTTTCTCTTTGCCTGACATTGAGCTGAACATTAAGATGTTACCTTGGTCGTCCCCACTGCTAATAGAGTAATTATGATAAAACGCAGCGATATTTTTCTTTGTCGAAACATCTTCTCAGTGTTGTGTGTCTTCTTTACTGTGAAATCAGACAGATTCTTCATGCACCTGGGTGTCCTGTGTTCCTGTGTGTTGTTGTGGAGAGATAAACAGTGCTGTTATATTGAAATTTCAATTTGCATGCACCCTAATCTGCAGAGGTTCCAGAATCCAGAGGAAAAGCTTGTTCGACTTCTGAAGTAAACAAAAATGAAAAGTGAACGTCAATGTGCTGCTTGTGTATTGCTATAAAAAAAGCACAGGGCTGTATAATTTAGTGCACTCTCTCTGGTCCTGGTGAGGTGAGTTAGTGAAGTACACTTAGACCTGATGGAAGGTGGTCAGTGAAGGTTTAGTTTTATTGCTGATGATTTTGAAATAAAAAAAGAAGCTTAAACAACACTTGAGAACTATAAACTATAGAAGCTGAATAGCACAGAATACAGAATACCTTTAACTGATGGAAGAGTGGCTGTTGAAGTTGGAGGAAGTTTCTGGTTGGATGATGCAAAGGAAGCCAACATGTGTCAACATGGTCTAATCATTCACAAGCAACAGGGGAAGTTTATTTACATACTGAAAACATCAGGCACACATGTTACTGCAACACATTACTGACAGACTTAAAGACCTTACAGAAGGTGCCCAGCATTTCTGGGAGGGGATGATTGAAATATTGAATGTGAGGGTTGACTGGTGGAAACATAAGCTCTCCATGCAGAAACTTTGGGATCATGGCAGTGGTCAGTGGACTCTTGTGGCTTTGAGGATACCAAAAGTAAAACCATGATTTTCAATAACTAAATTAAACTGAACTGAACTGTCCCTTTAATATGGCCTACTCAAAGTTTACTCCATCCCTAAGCTTTTTTTTTTTTACCCTCTTATATGTCAGCCGATGACGTCTAGTATTAGCATCCTGGCATGAGTTCTCCCAGCTGAATGAGTGGAAACAAGATCAAACGTCTGGATTTTTAATTATTAAATAATGGATTCTCCAATAACCAGAGGGAAGGAGGGAGAGATCAGCCTGTTCAATATCAGAATTAGCTCAAAATGAACTGTTATGTATGTACGGGCAGTGCTAGATCAGACATATGCTCATTGTGCAGAATGCAGATATGATTACTGCTGCAGAGGATGATTTAATCATTAACAAGTAAAGTGGGTCTACAAGGTGAAGAAAAAAAAAAACATTTTACAGAAATCCTCATTTGTCCAGCTAACAAATATGAATGAATGTAGACTCAATTCTCTATTCTTTCACTCTCTTACCGCTTCCTATTTCGTACAGGGTTCAAAGTTTTATAATCAATATTTATTGCAAGCTCTCCACCTCCGAACCCAAAACGTTTTGCATTCACAGAAGCATTTCTAACATTTCATTTCCTTGCACAACTGCTGATTTGTTGGATCAAACAGAATACCAAGGAAACGTCTCACTGATGATAGGACACGCAGCCAAATTTGATGAATTGATTTTAATGAAACCAGCATGCAGTTTCAGGATATATATATATATATATATATATCGAAACACATCAGTGGCTGCTAAGATCAAGTCTCTCTTGCACTTACAACAAACAGCAGCCAAACCCCATTATGCTCAACGCCAGAGAGATCATTAATGTGTCAAAGAAAGTTGGCTCGTCCGTAAAATGACGACGACGCTTGGTGCAAAAGCAGTGAGGGTCTGATGGAGGCTAATGGGTGTGGGGGAAATGACAGGCTCCAAAAAAAAAAGAAGAGCCCTGCACACTGTGATAATTATCTGCTTGTGTTGGCATAAGCACCACAGCGTACTCTAATCAGAGGTGAGATGAAGCTAAATAACATGGTAAGGCGGAAAGGAGGTGTGAGAAGACACTGTGCGGTTCATCCTATACTGTCAGTAACACGTGCAGCGCTGCAATAGAGGCCAAGGACGACACATGAAAACAAAATAAGCCTTCAGCATCCAACAAATATAAGGTGTAAGTCTCATCTGACTTGTTATTGTTATGTTATTATCTGAGGAGCCTTGGAGTAGAATGTGCACCGTAATGAGGCCTGGAAGGAGTCAGTTGTTACAGAGTTGCTGGAGTGATGTGGCTGTTTATTGGCCACAAGTGTAATGAAATCACTCAGCAAAATCCATAATGTTTTTAATATTTCTAGAAACTGCATTCCAGAGGTCTGCCTTTGCAACGAACCGGAACACCAGCGCCAGCTTTGCATCACCCATGACAAACGGCCTCATGCTGCAGCAACCTATAGTTGTATGTTTTGGTCCAATGGGTGCACGGTAGTGGGAACTCCGAATGAAGTGTGTGTATTGGTGGTGATGGTGGTGGTGGTGGTGGGGGGATGAGCTGCAGCTTTCAGAGCTATATGGCCAGCAGCTATAAACATCAACAGAAACATAACACATCTTGTAATGGGAGTAGGTGAGAGAGTGAAAGAAACAGCCATAAACCTGTTACTGAAGAGAGCAGGAAGGAAAACAGGAACTGTTTATTTTACCCTTTCATCTCCTGCTGTTATAATCCATGTGACTTACTGTATGGTCGCTCAACAGTAGGGTTGTTGCAGTAGAGGGTGTTACCTGTGTTTTTCAGTGCTGGAGCATAAACCTGATAAACATCACTATCAGACCTGGTATTAAAGTGTTAATAGAGATCAGACTTTTACTAACCGTAAAATAGAAACATAGTAACAGTAGTGATAGAGTTCTGAACTTATGGGAACTGCTGTGTGACACATGATAAAGCTCATCTGTCTGAGGGGAAAAGCCGTCATTAGATCTTGATCGTTCCGAGTCGGAGATAATATGTAATTATGCTAATAAGTCATGAATGAGGTTATTTCTGTTCTGCTATACACGTGTAAACACGTACCTTTAGATTTACTCGCTCACACTGAAACTTCCTACGCCCTGTAAGAAGACAAAAACTTACACTCAGCTCTTACAGTGATTAATTAGTTATTCAATAATTAACTGGAAGGTTCTTCTGTTGCAGACAGCAGCAGAAGGAGATGCAGCGGCTGTCAGCGCAGAGCAGCAGGAGTCAGGTCTGACTGAACTGAAACAATGGCGGATGATTTTCTATCATCAAACGATGACAACATTAATGGAAGCGGCAGCAACTGTAGGTAACACACACATATTTTTTGGGCATTAACTATGTGTCACCTATTGTTTCTTCAAACGTGTGGTTATGTTTATTACCTGGTGTGAACACTTGATCTTAGCTCACACAGTGCTCAGCTGATGGCTGAGAGAGTATTTTTTAAATGTAAATAGTATCATCTGCTATATTTTCCTCCAGACGGACCTCTGAAGTACTTTGGTCCGCTTCCAGCAGCAAATCCAGAAATTTTGAAAGACAGTGCTAGTGATGGTGCATCAAGCTGCTCATTTATGTCCAGAAAGCAAGTTTTACTGCTCTCCAGCAGTGAAGCCAAACGAGCCTGGGCATTTGTTGTGCTGCATGAAGGGAAAAAAAACTGTCCCGGTACTTAATTTAGCGTGCTTTAATTTTAAAGTAATAGTGCAACTAAATTGCAGCACTTGAGTGAACCTTGAAGGGCAAGCCGTCGTTGTCTGACAGGTGATTGGCGTGAGAGTATTTCTCCTGTTGTTTTCCACCTTTTTAGCTCGTGACCCCCTAAATTAAACAAAGAGGAGTATTCATTTATTTTTCTTTTAATTCTCTTTTAAAAGGAGACTTGAAAGGCACAGAGAGATGTCAAACTGAAAAAAAGCATTATGCCTCTTTAATAAAAATATCCAGGAGATGTTTACTGCTATTTCCTGTTTAATTAAATATCTCATCATATTCAGACCTGGATTTAACAGGCGTATTTCTTTTTTACAGTTAAAATACTAGAGGTCAATATCCAGTTCTTGACACATGTGTCATGTAGGGAAGAACTGGATATGTTTCTTTGTCATGCAGTTCTCATTCTCATGAAAAATATCACATCTTAACAAGAACAGGGAACAAAAAATACGTGCTTGAGTTCATGTTCCAACATAACATCCCACAACATTAATCACATGTCCAGACACTGTAGCTCAGTTTGTAGCGTGGGCACACCATGAACAGTCCTAAGCTGCGGAGGAAGCCTGATGCCCTGTGCTGCATGTCATGCCACCCAAACACTCCGAGTCTCTAAACTAAACATCATCTTCACAGCGTGAACCTTCTTCCTTCTCACCATCTTGGGCGGTTGTACATGTTTAATAGTGACTGAGAAGCATCAGCAAAACTTTCTCAAAATGGCAGCAGCCAACGCAACACCATCCAAGCTCTGGGAGCATTTCTCTGTGACAAAGGAGACTTGGAGTTTGGCTGAAGCATTGTTATTGTCTTTAATTTAGTCAGCACAGGCGTTAAACTCAAGCTAAAATCAACCTAATTTATAAAATGATTGTTTCAATAATCAATAGAATCATAAACTATCAAAGTAGTTATTAGTTGAACCCCACCTGATGACTTGATAATAATATACATAGCAGTGAACACTTTGTATTGTTCAATACTGCCGTTTGAAGAGGAGAAACTGTGCCAGTGGCAGTGGGTCAAGTGATTTACATTTTACCTTTGATCAATTTATAGTCGATGTTTGATACGCCACAAATCACTACACTGCAGCGTGGAGGCATATTATCTTTATAGAGGTCACAGGAAATAATAATACGTTTCAGAGCAGGTCTTTGGAGATTCTGAAGCTACTGTAAGTTTTAACATATTGTGCATCATAGATGCGCTTCTTAACTCTCCGGAGACTTTTTCTCACAGATCAAAGCGCTTCCTCTTTCCAAAATAATGAGGGAGGAAAAAAAAAAGACATCCTCATCAGACATGTCAGTCTTCCACCTTGCATGTACCGTAAGCATCCTTCAGCATTCGAGAGTGGTTTTAAGGAAAAAAAAAAATGAGCTGAGAGCTCAGAGCAAACATCCATGAAGCCAAGCAGAGGCCTGGTTACTCAGGAGAAGAGTATTACTCGGTCAAATCATTTTGCATCATGAACTCACCTCAAGCATCTTCACCATGGTCCCCTCCTTTTCACTTACACACACACACACACTCGCAGGATTACCATGGCAACAAGGAGTCTACTGTTCTAGCCTTCCTTACAAAGTGCTGCAGCCTCACAGCAGACCAAACCCGCCCCTGTTACAGCGCTCTAAGAATGCAGCATTATTCAAACCAGCTGCAGACAACTTTTATGTTTTCCAGGAATCTTGTAAGAGATTTCTTTTTAATGGTGTATTATAAATACCATACTAAATAAAAAACATACCTCAATAGCGATTGTTCCTATAGTAAGAGTTTCCTGGAAAAACTGAACACTAAACCAGGTTACACCCATGATGTGCTTCATTCTCTGATGTATGAGAAGGCCACACAAAGAGATCATTAACACAGTGTTATATATACAGCTTAATAACACTCAATGCTCAGTGGTCGATCTGAATGTATCAGCACTGAGTGGATCGAGCCTCAGGCTATATATATATATATATATATATATATATATATATATATATATATATATATATTCATTCATATCCTGCAAACAGTAGCCAGGGTGATTATCATTTTTGTATCGCTATAAATAAGAAGGAACAATCATCTGACCAGGCGCTCTGTGGAAGGAAAGTAGACACACACAGCTCATTTTTCAACATTACATTTGAGAGGCGTATGTTAGCTGTATATCATAGAAAAATGGTTGTTGGGATTAATCAAACCACCAAGCATGACTTAACCTCACTCCCTGTTCTGAGCTAACAGCTATAAAGGCATGCTTTGTAGCATTGCATTGTATGACAACAACGAATCGAAAGATTTGAAAGCAAGAGGTTGACTCATTTGGTGGAATTCATTTTGTTTTGGTAGGAGATTGTTAAATGTAATATTTAATATCATGATGATAAACTGGGCACAGTGTGTGTGTGTGTGTGTGGGCGAAAGGAACATATGGACTTAAGAGTCTATAAATTATTCTAAAGCCCTTATATTGTTAAGCCTAAATAGATGTGACACTGTGGTCACTACAGTGAAACTAATGTGTCACCATTTAACAGTGCGTCAGTCATATAATGGCCTGTGCCGTGCATGAGAAGGAAAAAAAAATAATTAATTCCATTTATGGATGCAAACGATAAACAAAACCCCACAACAGCCTTCCTCTGTGGTCCTCTTACAGTACACGCGTTGCAATTCTATATCATGTTAAACACAGGCTACTTCCCACGTCCGTGTCCAACTACAGCTGAATGTGATTTGCATATGTAAGTGTGCAATTAAACGCAGCGTTCCCACCGCTGTGACATCTCATTTACATGCAAGTATAGCAACGGACATCAAGTGGTTCCCACTGGTGACTGAATAAAGCACTGACCATGTGACGAGCCTCTATAAGTAAATAAATAACCACAATTAAGTGCTCGTAGCCAGCAACACTGCAGGAGGAAGCTTTTATCTGCCTCTGCAGCTGTGGCTGTGCACTGTGCTTCAGGTGCCTTCTGGAAATGTTGAGTGGAATATCTCAGGAACATGTTAAGGTCATTTGACACAAGTGTTGACCCGGGCAAGCAGACAGACTGATCAGATTCTGGTCAAGGATAGGTTAACTTCAGTGCTCATTCAACATCATTACTACAATTATTATACGTCTACAAAGTCTTAAAGACTTCTATGAATTCACATGTAGCACACAAGTTTCAATGCTCAAGCAAAACTCTTGTAACACAAGCCTTTGTGTAATGTGCTGGTGCATTATTCCCCATGTGGTGATGTTCTGTGTGTTTGGTATTTAAAAGATCCTCATACTTTACTTTTGTTAAACAGTTTAAAACCTTGGACATTGATTCAGCACGATTTTCTGTTCGTACTGAAGAGGACAACTGAAAGGCCAGACAGACAGACAGCCGGATAGACAGACAGACAGACAGACAGCCGGATAGACAGACAGACAGACAGACAGACAGACGGACAGACAGACGGACGGACGGACAGATAGATAGATAGATAGATAGATAGATAGATAGAGTGTTTTCCCGCAGCAAACCATGCTTAGCTTTACTAACAAAAAGAACTATGAGATAGTAAGAAAGTAAAGTGATGTTATGACAGGTCAAGAATGGACCCACAGGAGCAATATTCTGTCGACTGTCCCAACCGTCCCATTCCCTTTACAGGGCATCTGGGGGCGTTTATACATGATCTGCCCCATCCAGACTGAACAAGAGTCAATGCAAGTCAATCTAAGGCGCTCATGTGTGAGGATGTGTTCCATTTATTTAAATGTTGTTCATTCAGCATCTATTGTTAAGCTGTAAGTAGATCCTGATCACACAGATTTACACCCAGTTCTCCCAGCAGTGATTTAAACTGGACACACACACACACACACACACACACACACACACACACACACACACACAAAACTAACTACTAAACAGTTCTGGGTTCACACCCAGGGCTTAATACAACGTACGGAACATAATTTCCAAGTCCAGCATCAATCTTTGTAACAATGGGCTTTGTACAGGCAATCAAACACTAATAGAACTGAACTTGTTGCCTTGAAACAGTCCATTCAGCATTTAGTGAACCAAGCTGAATGGGAAAACAATAGCTCCAATTATTTAAAATAAATAAATACACCAGGACCTGTGGACACCTAATGCAGCTTTTCTAACAGCACCTTCAGATGATGAATTGAAGCATCTCTCTTGGTTATTATTAGAAGGATTTTCTTTGCTTCTCCGTGGAGCCACCAGCTGTTTTTTTTCTCTCTCTCTTCCTGTTGCCTCTGAAGCTAACAGGGAGGCTTGACATAACCCCCTGCCCACGAATGTCTGACTTACTGGGTACACTGTTAGTGGGTGGGGGAGACACGGCACAGAATATCCACAGGGGGATTTCCCAGCATTTGAGAGTTGTTGATGTTGTTGTTGAGCCTCAGCCGCTTATAAAGAGCATGTTATTGGAGCATTTCCCATTAGAGGAGCATGGTGATCAGAGACAATAAAACACACAGCGTCTATTGCTTATTATTAGTGTATGCACTCCTGTGTATACATATATAGTGTATTACTCCTTTGAGCATGCTTGCATAAGGATAAAGTGCTGTATATAATATGAATTTAAATGCAAATGGAGTCCTTAAACAAACCAAAGCTAAGCTTTATTATATATTCTATTTAAGAAAGAGTGCAGAATGAAAATCCTATTTTTAGCTATTACCCAGGTTTCATTTATACATCTATAGAAAAAATGTCAGCACTCAGTTGAAACGCTCCTTCTGGTGATGTTCTTATCGCGTAGCAGTAACTGCAGTGGGAAGGCGAGGCGTGGGTCTTCCTTTGTTCCCAGTTTCTTCTTCAGTGTTCTCCTTTAAGGCCATTTCTCCATCAAGGCACCTTTACACTGTGCGACAGCTGCAATTGTGTAGTTTTATTGTGTGTCACCGGGTGTGAGATGGATCTCATAAAATCTCGGTCTCAATCTGTGTCAGACTGTATGATATCAATTTGAGGAATGTCAGCTTCTGCTATGAATGCTTGGTGAATCATAGCACTATACGTGAGAGGCAGGGGCACGTCGTCAGCTCTGTTAGCCAGCCGGCTGCATCAGGGTTTCGTTTTCAAAAACGCAGTTCAGAGAGGATTTCAACACGCTTTCTGCATTTTGTCTCAGTCGTTGTGCATATTTTCCCTCAACTTTAACTTGAAGCATGTAAACGTAGATACAAGTTCAATTCCAGCCTGTGGTCCTTTGTTGCATGTCAGTTCCCTCAGTTTCCCCCAATGCTTCCTGTCTCTCTCTAGTGTCAAATATTAATCAAATATTGTCACAATGTGGGAGATGTAGGGGGATATAAAGCAAGATCTTAAATTATAGAGAATCGCGTGTGCACATGCGTCGTGCATTTTTGTTTTCGGTTCAAAAAGCAGTTTATTCCTTTGTAGCCATGTCGAAAATAAACTCTGGGCAAAGCTGTCGTAGTTCGACGGTTGTTTACATACAGCTTTTGCCTGACTTGCATTCAGACCTGAGCCACATTTGAGCCAATTCTGCTAGATCCACCTCCGAGAGGTGTACCGAGATCTACCTGGATATATCCAGATTCACATTGTTCAGACTCAGATCGGGATATCCAGATACGGTCCGATTGATTTTCCTAGTGTGAACGGGGTCTTAGTGCAACAGGTCCTAATGAGCATGATAACAGAGAAGAAAGGAAAAAGACATGGCCAACAATGGAACATCCCAGCATCTGCCTAGTTTCTTCATTAACTGTGCAACACAATAAAACCATGACAGTGAAGGAGTCTGCCTTTCTAAGCCACACAGCTGGAATCCGAATTCATTCACTGTGTGTGTAGATAAATTTTATTTAAGCTCAACCAGGTAGCATGAGCAACTGAGGAAACGTTCAGATCCTCTCATGCAGGAACGTAAAAATTACAACACTTCTGACTCCTTCATGTTTAAACACTTCTCTCCACTGTTACAACTGAAGATAAGGATTTTCTCTTAAAATAGCTGCTTTTGTATTCACTAACCTTAAATAACATAAAAATAATTCTGTCTGTTGTCACCTTTATTCCAGCTTTCTATTTCCGTGTGCTGTCTGAAGCAGGCAAACTTTGTAGAACAAAAGGAGGGAGAGCAGTGAGCTCAGTGAGCGAAGTCATGGTTCCTAATCCCCTTGCCATCGTGAGAGATCTTCCAGTCTACTTTTGATCATTATTAGAAGACCAAGCATCAAAGATTGACACCCGATTGTTCCTGTAGGCTTTCTTTCCCTTTTGTTCTTGGTTGTCTCTGCCCATGGACCTTTTCACAGAAGACATCGGATGTGGTGGGAATAAGGGGCCACATTCAATTTGGTTAATGCAGATCCAGTGCTCTGCTACTTTAAATGGAACAGAAGCATCAGTATTAATAGCTGCACCTATTTTTTATTTAGCAAATGTTCAGAATTGTCTTTCTAACAGATGTTTGATATTCTGAAAAAGGTGAATATTTACTACATACTGTATGTGTCAGGTTACATTTTATTATTCTGAGCAGTGATATCTGTAGAATCTCAGCATCATTGTGATCTAGGAGAGCTAATTTAGAATGAATGTACTTCACACTTACGTCTCAGTATCACTGAGGAGAACTTTTCTGGAGAAAGTTAATAATTAAGGGAGCATTTTTATTGACACGGGGGACACATTTCGGAGGCGCACAACTAACAGCGCTGTGAAGAAATTAAGCTCATTCAAGGATACACTTTCATATAAAAGCTCCATCATTTCACAGCATCAGCCTCCCACACAGGGAAAGCAAAGCACCTCCACGTCTGCGGTAATTTCCTGACTACACTGGGTTTTTGTTACTGCAGTTTCCTGCTAAGATGTATCAAAGGAGATATTAAATATTGTGTTTTAGGGTAGATTTCAGATTTATTTTCTGAGGTTTGCTTTGCTGAATATCCAGGAATTTATTCAAAGAAAAAAAAACATTCACCCAAAGGCCTGCATCACCTGCGATTCTATGACTTTCAGAGCAGCGCTGTGTGCAGCGGTGGGGCTTGCCTGTCAGTGTATCACACACAGTTTGTGAAAAGTGGGTCAGAATGAGGCAAAAGATTTGAAAGTGGAAAATGCACACCTATGCTTATTAAAGCATGTCAGGTGCGTGGTTTGATTGAACTGCACAGGGTGTCTGACTGGAGGCGAAGAACATTTATATTTTGAGTTTTTTCTTAGATAAAGATATTTCACCCAGCATTACATCGATTGCTCTCAGAGAACAGCAATTGCCGAGATGTGAGAGATTACGGATGTCAAGACATTTCTGACCAAATATTCTTCATCATTCACACTTTCCCTCACCACCTGGATTTTATTATGAATACATTCAGACTTTTTATTGTTGGGGAAAAGTCGAATCATTCAAGCCGTACAGGTTAGCATAACATCAGATTTCTTTTCATACTCTGACTTGTCTGGAGCAGCTGGCTGGCAGCGTGAAGGAGAAGGGTGAGACCACTTCAGCGTTGTCTGCTTTTTACCTTACAGACGTGTCGTCTGCTGAGACATCCTGCCTTTTCTTTTATCATCAAATTATCCTTGTACAATATCCTTTGTGTCCCCCATCTCTTTTCTTTCCCTCGTCGTTGTGAGGTGATGTCACCTTGACATGAAGGTAGAAACATCTTGCATTCTCCCCGCCGCTCTATCTGCGGGCTGACCTGTGGGTCGCGGGAAATTCTCATCGGGGATGGACTCACAGCAGAGCGTCTACCTTTATCTAATTATATGACAGCTTCAAGGGAGGGAGAGCTGCAGCTCCACCAGCCCTTCATGGTGCCTAATATCCCATTCCTTTTCATATTGAATCTTTTTGTTCAAAGCAGCCCTTTAATGCTCAGTGCACCCTCATCACCCAGGCACTGAGAGAGGGGGAGAATCACTGGGCTTCATGCAGGAATAAGAGTGAATAGTTAGCTCCTCCAATCACACCTATTGAAGGATGTGTCAGATAAATTGCATCACTTCATATTTAGGCCCTTCCAAACTTTTTTTTTTTTTTTTTAATTTTTCAGTGCACGAGCTTCTCCGTGGCTCAAAGCATCAAATAAAATCCAGGATCTGTATGTGTGTGGTGTGTGTGAACGTCTTTGATCTTGATCAAAAAAACCCAGTTACATTTACATCACAACATCAGAATTTGCTTTGTGCATGTCATTAGCACAGTCATGTTTACACTGCAGATTGGTTTCATGTATACTGAAAAGCTTTTGTCTGTCGAACCGCTGTGTTTGGAGAATTCTGCTGTTTTGGAGTCATGTTTACTGTAAACGGAGCAGGGCTGCTTTGTTTGCTTCTCCTTCACATTGCGTTTACATCTTTTCGATTCAATAAAATCCTAAATATTCACGGATACAAACTGAGAGGACACGCTGACCTTACAAATATTTCACATTGTGCACTAGTGTGTTCAGCCAGACATGTGGACTGGTACAACAACAACAACAAAAAAAAAACACTAGAAAGAAGAACTTATTATTTGTGCCATTTAGTCCTAATGATGAACATTCTGCAATACAACTAAATATTTACTGTCCTTCTGTGGACTCTGCGAATAACTAATTTAATTGCTAAATTGCTCTGTTTATCGAAATTGCCGTGTTCCAACCCATGTTTGGAACTGAAAAACAGTACTGAGGTCATGTCTGTAAGCTGAGGGCGATGGAATCAAAAACAAAGCAAAAATCTTCCAGCTTCTTGAAACAGGTTTATTTTAACACACTGGTTCTGTTCTATCCATTTCAAAAATCATATTTAATATGATTAAATAAAGTAAAAAATATTAAATAATTTAATAAAAATCTTGAATCTTGTGGCTGCATGCCAGTTAAGATCTTAAGAGTACCTTTGAACAGGTGTTTAACATATTTGCCATTTACCAGCGAAAATGTGCAGAAAACTGTTGGCCAAACACCATGAAACAGTAAAAAGGCTCTAAAATCAGCTGCTAATAAGGAGAGAGATATGTAATATAAAGCTAGCTATGCCACAATCATGCATTTCAAGACACTTGTCTCAAAGATGACGGCTAAAGTCATCCGTTTTGATGAGCTTCAGAATCAGAATCAGAATTACTTTATTTATCCCCGAGGGGAAATTCTTTTTTGTTACAGACATATAGAAATCAAAGATAAATTGAAGTATGAAATTGAAATATATAATAAATATCTAAATACCTAGGTAGCATTTAAATCCCTGAGTTGTATCTAAAGAAGAATACTACTGTATAAAAACCTTTACATAGTAAAGAGCATGACATGAATGTACAGTGTCTGAGTGACTGTTACAGTTCAGAGTTCAGTAGTTTGATTGAGACAGGCAGGAATGACTTCCTGTGTCTCTCAGTGGTGCATCATGGGAGTCGGAGTCTGTTGCTGAACGAGCTCCTGTAGCTGGTCAGCACAGTGTGGAGTGGGTGAGAGGGACAGTCCAGTATGGTCTTTACTTTGGACAACATCCTCCTCTGACACACCTCTGTCAGAGAGTCCAGGTCCTCTCCCACAACATGGCCGCCTTCCTGATGATTCTGCTGAGTCTGTTTATGTCCCTCACCCTCAGACTGCCGCCCCAGCAGACAACAGCACACATGAAGGCACTGGCCACCACAGACTCACAGACTCATAGAACATCCTCAGCATCGTCCTGCAGATGTTGAAGGACCTCAGCTGCCTCAGAGAGTAGAGGTGACTCTTCCAAAGTTTGATGGAATTTACTGAACCTTTATTAAAAGTCCCATGAAGAAAAAAAAACATGCAATTAAGCTCTACGGGTGGGTACCAAGCCTTTTGCTGTTCTCTCTTTCGCTGTCTCTTCACAGCGTTAATCACCTCTCATTACACACTCAGCAGTTAAATACAGAGTGCAGTCCTCCAGACCTTTAATTGGGCCTTTTTAGGCAGCATATTGTGGGTGATCTTTCAGACATGGTCAAATCACTCTATTGAGAATATTGAGCATTCTTGCTTAAAAAGCCCCCATCTCTAGTTTCAGCCAGTGGTGCAACAGTGGATGTGAACACAGCTACTTTATTAGTACAACTTAATCAAGTCTGCATTATACTGTAAATATTATAAAAAGAGGATGCATCTGTCTAAGCTCCTGTACTTCCTGCTCTCAGAGACATAACAGATGGAGCTGCCGTCACTCACACATCCAGGACGGAGGCCTGCGCGGTCCAGGCGCAGCAGAGGCCAGCCTGACTTTAACCTCACACGGGTGGTCTGTGAAATTCATGTTGTTTGCCAGCAAAACACACATTAGGATGTTGTGCAGCAACAACACACTGTTGTAGCGGACTGCATACAGACACACGAAGCCTGGTACGTCTATTTAAAGCAGCTGGGATTCTGAAGTGAAACCAAAGCGGCGCAGCACTGCTCGGCTAATTATGATGTTAGCCTTGATGGAGGAGGCAGCCGTGATGTGAACATGATGGAGCAGCAACACACCAGCAGCCAGGAGTCCCACCCTGAACCAGGTGGCTGCTCTATGTCTTCCTGTGTGCGGAGTGATGGAGAACTACTGACGTTCACTGGAAATTACCCGGATGGACGCCATTAACTACAACCGTGAAGGTAAGCTAATTGCTAGCAAAACAAAACAATTGCTTTAGAAACGTTAGGGCGTCATTCTTCACGGTGTTTTCTTCTTAAATATCCGCGTTGTGTTACCAACATTTACGTTTTAGTGTCTGAATTTACTGTTTGTTTTTTTTAACAGTAAAATGTTATTTTTTGCGTCAGTTAGCCTAACGTAGCATTAGCGTTCAATTACGCGCTGCGTTCAAGGACACCCCGTAATCACGGCCATCTTGTTACAGAGCATACATCATTGATTTCTGTTATGAATAATACCAGGGGCTGTTTCTACTTTTAACTTATTATATCTACAGACGTGCAACACAAAAACCACCCACTTGAATTAAAGGTTACTCTTTGAATTCAACGTACTAGAAATGTGCTCCTTCAAGTGTCTGCAGCTGAGAAACTTGTGAATTCATAATTGCACATCAGCTGCAATTTCAGGTTGCTGTAGTATAAATTAACTTAACATTCATTTTTTACTATTTCTGTGTATTTTCATTTAGCCAGGAAGAATCAGTCCCATCCCTTTTTATGTCCCTCTGTTTATCCTAATGTTAAATTGGACGCCAGTGTGTAGTTGAGGTCTTTGTTTTATTATTTTGCACCATGAGTGTGTCGCATGCTGTTCATTGTTTGTGCTTTGATTGGATTTTTTTGTTTTTTTTGTCCTTGCTGCCAAGTCAATGTCCTTTTGCAGGATTTAGTCTGTCTTGCTTGTTTGTTTTGTGGATATTTGGACAAGTTTGTTGACGTTAATTTGGTTTATGGGAGAACAAAATCTAATCAGTCTCTTATCTTCCTCTATGGCACAGAGAATGCTCACATTATGCTTTGTCAGTGCATAGTGTTCCAGTTTCACTTTAATTAATTAATAGCAGACAGAGTTTTCCAAAGGTTGGCTATAGCCAGCACAAACCATCCTGTACTGCCCATGCTTAAGTTAAAGTGCTTTAAAGTGAAAAGTAGCACCAAAGTAAGGGTGCAGGGTGCAGCTCAGCAGGCTCATCTGTACCAGGGTGGACTGAAACAGGTAGTGGTACAGGAAAGAACTTAAGAGCTTCCCAACTATTCGCTTTATTATCTGGATGAAAGGCAAACTGACATTGAGCAGAGGAGGCTTCTTCAAGCGGGTAGTGAAGGATGAAAGAGACACTATCTGCGGCGAGAGAGAAAGGCAGGAGGGAGGCTGCTGCATCAGTCAAGAATACCAATTTTGTATCTAAAGTTGACCTAAGAAAAGCAGCACAAATTCCTGAAAACCACTGTAGCGACAATTTCTGGGCAGGCCGGACAGCTGTCTGCTGCATTCACACTCCTTTAGAGCTGGCTGTTCCTGGAGGAATGGCGTGGTAGAGGCAACAATGGGGAGGAGAGCTGACTATGAAAGGAGAGCTGCAGGCGGTCATGACTGCAGATGGTTGACAGCCCGGCGGTCATCTTCTTCAGCATAAAAGTGAGGAGCCATCAAAAACTCAAAAGCTGCAGAGCTGCTTTAATGATCAGGAGGAGCGATCTGCGGACCAAGCATGTGACTCAGACACCAGCTAGTTGAGCTCAGGGGAATTTCTGATGTTATTTTATTTTTTCTATCTAGGACAGCTGAGGGCTTGTCTGTAAAAAATAAACAACTGATTATAGGAGAATACATATTGTACTTTTTAGCAGTGGATGGAGTCAGTTGCAGTTTTTCTACATGCTGCCCCGATTAATAGAAAAGTTGTGATGTATGACTGTGACTTGGCTTGAATGTGCTTAGGTCAGTGCAGTCTTAAGAGAGCACAATTCTCCAGTGTTCTTTGCCTCTGTCCCTATTTTTAGCCCTCCACACGGACATTGTGTGGCTGTGGCTCTGACAGGAATGAGGCCATCCAAATGCAGGGAATGAACCTGTGCCAACTGCCAGGAGTCTTACCCCCTCTGCATATTCATTGTCCAAAACATAACATCTGGGACATTTCCCTGTCAGCCCGATTTCCACACTCACTGTAACGCCCCACTTTAATCAAATGATTTGCTCGTCTCTGTCCCTGCGAACCATTATTTGAAAGGCCAAGTGACAAATTAGGGGAATGCCAGAGAGGGTATGCTACATGACAGAGATTTGGCTGAAGTATGTGTGTGTGCCATACAGTGAAAATGAATTGAATGCCATGGTGGCAGCTCAGATTTTGATGGATTCACACATTACTGTGTATGCGCTGTGGAGATGGGCCTGCAGCGATCTGTGTTCTGCTGGGAATTAGCTACAGTGCCACTTTGTCCTCTGTCTCTGTCTCTTCTGTCTCCTCCACCTTTGTGTACGATAATGCTATCTCCACCTCTGTGTTACTCATTATAAAAAGGTCGTTGCATTGCCTGGAAGGTCAGACAGAGTCCTGGCAGACTGTAAATCAGCTTACTTACAGTATGCACCATTTATTTATATTTCAAAAGCCTTGATTCTGTAAAGATGCAAATCCTTTCGGTGCCTCACTCTTTTTTTGCATTTTAACCATATTTTCATGTTGGATCAATGCCTGAAATTTACACTGTGGCAAACATGAAGCCACTTGTCTTGTAGTATAAGGATGGATAGAGTGGAAACACTCTAACACTGTCCATATGCAACAACCAGCTACATCTGTATGTTTTATTTAAAGTGTTTTTATTGACTTTTTGAGGTTTTTGGTGAGAGACAGAAAGTATTAGGGTGCATTGAACCTGCACTGAGGATTATAGGCCGAGTTACTGGCATTCCAGGTCTACAGGTGAGCTATTGTGTGTTTGACCAGTGATATGGGTATGCAGACGGCACAGTATATGTGTTTGCTGGCTTCCATTTTTCTGTTTCCCTGTCCAGCTTATTAAGGCATTTGTGAAGTCTGTTGAGGGGTGATGAGGTCAGGTGTTGGGTGGGTGGCCTTGAAGTCAGGACAGGCAAGTTCTTCCACAACAAATTGTTTTTTTGTTTTGTTTTGGTACCATGTTAAAGCAGGAAACTGACAAACACACCAAGCTATCTACCATCTAAGTACTTATTATATGCTCTAAAGCTCCAACAATTAGCCAAATGGAAACATGGAACTGTCTTGAAACGGGGGCATTTTCCAGTTTTCCCAATAAAATGTCAGAAAACATTGATCGATTAATCATAGATAATCATTGTGCAAACAATGATTAGCATCATTTGAATGCTGCCCATAATGGGTGGGTGTCCAAATCCGACCCATGGACGGATGTTATATGGTCCACAGCTATCTTAAAATGCCAGCTAAACAGAATAAATCACACAAAATCAACAGGTACTTTATATGATCAGAGCTCACCTTCACAGTAGTGTCAATAACTTAATTATCACAATCACATAGTCTCTGAATGTTGTAAGTTTATGCTTTAAATTCAGATAACTTACATGCTCATCTGTTCATCTGAATGCTTAAATGTTGTTACTTTGTTTACCATGTGAAATGAAATAATTAAATAGCAGCATACACATCTTTTATTGTTTAATATAATGTCATCGGGGACTGTTGGCCCTCAGACACGTTCACATTATCAAATGTGGCCCTCTCTGTAAACAAGTTTGGACATCCCTGGTGTAGGGTAAACTCTGCAGAGAAACCATCAGCCTCAGCACAAACTCCTTACAGTGCAACAAATACCTATTCACTATGTAAAGAGCTGCAATTGCTTTTTCCCCAGACTGTCTGTGTGAAATCCACTTACTGCAGCGGAAACTCATCAGATTCAGCACATAACTTTATCAGTCTTAGTTAAGATGTTCCAGATTTAGATATAGTGGTGGTGCTGTGCATCACAGGTTTCAGCTTGTTCTTGTTTTTTGTTGACCTTTTTTTTTTTTTTTTTTTTTTAGGAACTGCTCCTGTGTCATTATTGGAAAGATGTGATCCTCATATGCATTACTTTATCAAGGTAAATGTGGCATTTATTATCAATTTAATCTATTATATTTACTTGACATTTAATCTGCACAAGTGGATTTTAGCTTAATTAACAGGTGAGAAAGTTTTAGGGTCATGGATAAAGTTTAATTTCTTTTAGTTTAATAATTGATGCAATTGTCTTAGAAGCCAACTTTATTGAAGATTGGCTGAAAAACATCTCAGAAACATTCTGATGTGCCAGGTAAATAGCAACGTTCATTCTGAGAAGCTGTACTCTGTGATTAGCTCTGGCACTGGGGGTGTTTTTATGGGTCTTTGCCTTTTTGGTTGAATGTACTATACTGTACCTGGCAAGCTGAAGCAGCTCAGGTTGAATGTCACAGTAAATTTATTCTATGCGTCATTTTTTTCATGGTTGGTTGCTGCAGGGAATCACCTACTGTACATTTGCATTTGTACTGCCAAGAAATTGTACTGTGAGGGGGATGTGAGGGGAAATCATCACTACTGTGTGTCTGTGGTGACTTTAATTCAATGTGGATCGCTTTAAATGAATCATCCAAGCAAAAAGCATGGATGATCTGTTGATCAGGAGGTCAAGCTTCACCAAACTGACGTGTGTTTAAACACAGAGATGAGTGCTCATTGCTCATATGCTGTGGCAGAGTCTCCGTGACCAGGGCTGATATGCTGAGACTAAGCATCAAGTTAATCAGTGAGAAATATATAGCCTAGTGGAGTTGGTAAATGAGGATTGATGCGGTAATTGCAAAATAATATTCACCTAAAGAACAATGCTGTAAGGTAATAGAAACATTAAAATATCCATTAGAGGGAATTCATTTGGAAAATTGAAGCGTGCATCTTGGTTGTGGGACGGAGCGGAGACCAGTCATCCGACTCTCTCCGATTCTCGCCTCCATTTTATTTTTTTGCTCATGAGTTGCTGTAATCTACACCCAAGAAAACTCCGATATCGCCAGCACCTAGCAGTCCATCGGAGGAGTGAGCAGCAAGCTGATAACCTGCTATCAAATACATAGCAACAGCTATAATAATAGGTTTTCGGCTGTAATCTGACCATCACTGCACACTGACAGTTCTATCCTGGCAGCAACTTGCAGCTGTATGAAATGCGACTTACAGCATTTTTAACCATTCAGGGCCAAATAGCACGCGAAACAATTCAGTGATTTTTGACCCTGGTGCCCTGATGGTCCTAGTAACCCACGCCTATTTACCACTCCGTCAGGCTGTAACTACTTCTGTCTTTTATTCCATCATGATGTTTGACCTTTGTCACGTCTTATCATTATTCTGTCAGAAGGGTTCCTTTCTTGCATCTGTGCTGAATGAAGAAGGTGTAGTCCTGGCTTGCAGGTTAAGCATTAGAAGGTGTGTCTGGTTAGCCTTTATTCTTATTTCATGTCTGTTCTGCTTAGTTGGTAGGAAGTGTCTCAGTTCAATGATAAATTGATCAAACCTGGTCATTTGATGTGCACTTTGTTTCCAGCACTGCTGCTCACTCTCAGGATTTACAGTGTTGCTCTCCAAACCTGTGTTTGTGGTGGGATTGTGGAGTCTTTCTTTCTTAAATATCCTTTTACTTCCTGTGAAAATAATTTGATTGCTAAAAGGAAGAAGTGCTCTTGTCCTTCTCTTGGCCACTCTTCTAAAGGCCACATCTCTTTTAGATTTGCACCTCTTGACTCTGCTTTTACTCATGCAATAATGACCACCCTCGTCCCTTGGTTGTAATAAAACAGTTAAGTGTAGGGGTTATAGCTGAATTTTAATCCAACTACTTGAAAGTGTATGGGTCTGCATACAGAGCTGTGGAATACTGATGGCTTCCAGTCACATGTCCTTCATTGTTAGATTTGCCAAGTGAAATCCTCCCCTATAATCCATGATAATGCAGTTTTAATTACAACAATTCACAAGCTGACACTCTGGTCTTTTTTTCTGTGGAGCCTGCCATGTTTCCGCAGTAGCCCCCGACAAGACACAGTACCCACCATCTAGAGATTGCGCTGCAGCTTCAAAACATGTTACTTATATAGTCTGTGCAGCAAGTGTTATCAAATAGTTAAGAATGTTTTTGTTTTTTACAATTAGCTCTCTCAGCTTGGGTGAAATCAGTAGGGATGTCAGGCAACAGCCCACAAAATAACAAAGCAATTACCAAAGAGATGACACTTGAAATGTGCCTTTGCAAACAGTCTGTGTCTGTAAAGTGACCAGGGCATTCTTAGAGGTCCACAGTGACTGTGCCCTCTGAAAAATGAGTTTTTTTTCCGCAGTATTTGGCTAACCTCTTGTGCCATTTAAAAATGTCTTCCTAAGACTTTTTTTATATGCAATGTTGAATGCACGCCTAATGTCTAATGAGACAGGTGTGCGAATAAGCTTCTGGCCACATTCACACAGCGAGGCTTGTTTAAAACTCTTCCCTGCACCTGGTTGGGAATAGTAAGTCACCTTGAACTTATAAGTGTGCCAAAATGGGAGGAGAGGTGTGGGCAGGTGATTCAGTGTAGCAGTCGAGTGGTGCAGTGTGTTTGTGGTACCAAGAACTATATTGTGCTGCACTTCATTTTCCTGCTGATAGAACATCAGAGGCACACGCAGTGCTCTGTACTGCCTCCATAATAGGCGATATTTTTTGCAGACATGTTGGTCAAAGTGACTTTGACAGAACAAACATCAACCACGGTGATCTTAAGCAAACCTGCAAAATACAAACACTGCCAGAACCACCCTCATACATACACACAGGGCTAACTGTCACTTCCATTGCCTTTGTAGCTGTTCAGAAAGCTGTGGGACTTCTTGTGGCATTTCTGTCGTTTTCTTTTTGACTTTGTCTGCAATTGCTATTAAACCCGTTCCTTTCAAATCCTTTTTTTTTATTTGAAGGGCAACATAACCATCCTGTCTGCTTGAAAAGCTATTTGATTAGCAGTATGTATCATCTCTGAGGGCCTGAAAGTTGGCAACAGCTTGTAGAGAGCTTTTACATCTTTGAAATTTGAAATATGTGTTAATATTAATGTAGTTTTTGGAATACAAAATCCTTCCAAATCCATAAAACACACAGCATTCTGTTTCACTGATTTAAATATAAAACCTATACTTAAATTAGTATGCATTGGCAGGCCTTTCTCCACACACAAAATCCATCTACAACTGCTAATAATGGAGCTGTGTTATTCCCACTCAGGCTGTTGAGTTGTAGCAGGAAAACCTGGAGTGTTTGTGCAGTGAATGATCAATTGTGGTTGTGTACATGCAGAAACCAGTAAGGGATTTTCTTTTCTTTTTTTCCTTCTGCTCCTCACTTTTCAGGAGTGGAAAAGATGCTTCGCGGTGGTCTAACGGTGGCAGAAAGGAGCGAGAGAGAGAGAGAAGAAAATCAGACAAAGGATGTCAGAGAGGCAGTGATAGAGCGGTGGAGGCTCGACAGACAAGCTGTAGCAGAGTGGCTTAGAAGCAGCTCCAGGGTGGCAGACTCGTTCCCTCTGCCAGCCAGAAACAAGGTGCTGGAATAAGGTGTTGACTGCATTTTTGCTCCATTTTTACACGATACTGCCTGAGCCTGTGGGAAATTCTATTTCCAAGCATATTTATACAGAACGATACCTAGAGATCTAAATCAAAAAGTGAACCATTTGGCTCGAGTTGAAGCCTGCATAAGCCTAGATTTCAAGAATGTTGTGATGGTGCTCTTTTGCAGTTGTTGCAATCAGTGGAAACCCACTTTGTTCTGGTAAATAAAATGAGTGTATGTATTACACACTGCTTCACTCATCTGCAGGTAATTTAAAATAAAAATGCCAACAAAGGCACTAAAGAAGATGGCGGCCTGCAAGGAAATAGGGATAAAAAAAACAATGCTGATTTAAAAACACTACTTGCAAATGTTTTATGAGAAAGAACACGTTTGGTTTCAAGGATACAGCAGCAAGGACACACAGCGATGCAGGTAAACAAGAACAAACACGAGGACATTTCAAATTTCTCACACTAAATGTAAAAAGATTTTTTCAGACGCTCACTTTTGGGTTAAAAAGCTTTCTTTTGTAACAAAGAAAGACAATGATTCATGTGTAGTGATTGAGTTTTCCAGTTCTACTGCAATATTGTTGAGAAGCCCTTCTCCTCTGCTGCCTTTAGACAGCAGACCTGACGTGTATTGAGTCCATTTATAAGTCAGCTGTCATCTTGCATCTTATTAACAGAGACCACAGTCTCCAGTGTAGCTGCACACAAACAAACCTGGCAGTTACAATAAATTACATGCAGTAATTAACAGATAACAGTTAATTTCACTTCTCTGTTTATCTGTCTGCAGTCCCATCTTTCTCTTGTCTGGTTAATGACATTTTAAAACGTCGGTTGATCATTAAAATGTTGATACCAGGTCATCAAATGTGAGGTACACATTTTCATCCAGAGGACAGGTCATGAATTAGGGCTGGTTAATCACTTATTTCATCCGGTGTGATGATATAATGGCATTAGCTGTTCGCTATAACTTCAGAATCCAGGTCACATCCTGATCCCCCACGGCTAGAGCCCAGAGCCTAGCAATGGCACTGAATATTTCACTTTGCTGTCTGGTTAATTTTAGGCAACAAGACGTCTTTGTTAGGGTTGTGAAAAGTTTTTTGTTTTTTTGCATTGTTACAGTGGCCACTTGCAGTAATGTCTACAATATTGATGAGTGATAACCAGTATGGATATCGTTAGAAGGGGCTTGGGGACCAACATCAACATGTTTGTCTTCATATATGGCCAATAAACATGTTTTAGTGAACAGTGTGCTTTCACTATTTCAGACTTTTTTGGCCACCATCATTGACACTAATTCAATCCGCAGAAATTTAAACAAGTGAAATGTGTCGCTGGATTCTCTTTTGGGGTAAATGTTGTTACTAATAAAAGTAAAATATAACCCCAGCCTTATCCTTTTAAGCATACCTGTACATATTTAAAGGGTACTTGTAAAATACTGTCGTAACTTCTTTTCTTTTTCATTCTGTTCAAAGTCAGTCCTATCAAATGCTTCTTTGTTTACTTGTCGTATATTGACACTCCTACTCAGATCGTCTGATCTTCCTCTGTGATGCCTCTCTCTATCACACTTTCAGGCTGTCTCTCCTCCACCCTACAACTGTTTGTTGTCGCTTACACACCTTTGGTGCTGCTGCCTTTTTTCCCCCACTATTCTACTCTTGAGTCATATACTGTATGACATCCTCCAACATGCTCCATCTTATCTGTTCTGCTCTCAGCTCTTCCTTTAGCCCATCTGGTGTTTTTTTTTTCATGTTTCAAGTTTCACCATTCCCTTTAGTGTGTAGCCGTAGGCCATTTCACTCTCTGGTTTTCTGCCTGCTGGCCTTTTTCCTCTTTGGGTGCTTGAACTTTTGACCCTTCAGGCTGGGAGTTTTCACATATGTGTCTACAGTGTGGTTTTTTTATGTGTTACTTGACTTTAAAGGGCTGTATCTTTGGCTTCTCAGATGGTGCTGCAATGTAAGCTCCTGGTTTCAGTTCTGTCAAATGCTGCTTTTCCAGCTAAGGGAACCATTTCTCCTTGGCCACAAACACATGTGTTTGTGGCCACATCCATGCTATCCACATTGCTGTAAGTCTGCATGATGTTCTTCATTTGTAACTCTTCATACTGTTAGCAGCATGTTGACGCGGCCTTGGAATACAGCTCTTGTGGGTTTTAAACCCATTACATCTGCTTTTTCCTCCCATCAGCTATTACTATTGTTATTGTTTCTGCATGGTCTTTCAACAGCTGTCAGCACTAATATTCACAGCAGTCATTAGATGAATCTCTGTGAGACAATTATACACAGGATCTGAACAGAATAAACTACATGCTTCACACTGTGGGGCTGAACAATGGCTCAGAGTGTTCTGAGCTGAAGTCATCTGTTAAGCTGTTGACTTCATTCGACTGAATTGCTGACTGCAATTTTTTCATCAAACTGATAAAATGTCACGTTAAAAGGAAATAAAGAGGTTGACAGTGACAAAGGGAGACAAACCGCTGAGCAAAAGCAATGGATTTATAGAGAAAAGACCGGAATAGAAAATAGTGCACCATCAGGTTTTCCTGGAAATAAATTTAAAATTCAAAGTGGATAGCCAGTAAGGATCGGAGTTAACTGGGTGTTGGCCCAATTTTCTGTTGAACTGACAATGTCAGTATTTCAAAGCAGAGTTTAGGCATAATGCATATGTTTATATAAATAAATATAGCAAACAAACCCTGGACCACATGGCACATACATCTGTTACACTTGGAGAAATCCTGTACCACTTTTTAATGAGATGCATTCGTTATAGTTAAGCCATGTTTAAGGTAATGATTCAGAGTCCCATCTGTACAGATTGGCCGTAGTAATGTAAACAATCCATTCAACTTTTTGTTAGAAAAGAGGTGATTTTTGGCCGTTTATTCCTGCTAATGGCAGGCTGGACCCTCCTCTGCATTTTTCCTGTTGGGATACAACCTCCTTCTCCTGCTGGATATAAACCTAATTGATGCCATCTGTTCACAGGACACTTCAAGTGGAGCACACTTATCCTGTGATGTCCCCCTCTCCATGTGCTGCCCCTTAGAAGAACCCACAAAGATTTGATGACAGAAGCATGTAAGTGCCAGAATTTGCCCATATTTTACAGGCAGACTGCAGTTTCTGACAGGACAAAGACTAAGTAGCAGAGGCAGACACTTGTCTGCCTTATAATTCTGCATTTCTTTTGAATGTCACACAAAACAGCCACAAAGGCTCAAGTCTAAATGAAGAAATATGAGTACAATTACTTGTAGGTAGCCTGGGTTTGTGCTGAAATCCCTCTTGTTCCTGAGTAAGTGGTCAGTCCTCTGTCATCCTGATTGGAGGTGTCTTCTTTCTAATAGCCTTTATTTCAACTGAAATTAGACCACTAATGTAAGCCTAGTGCAAGAATCCACAGAAGGCTCTTTTGTGTTGAAAAGGACCAATAACATTCTGATTTAGTTGTTTTTTGGTTTAAAATTGCAGCAGTATATTTTTTTTTTAATTTGATCTATGCATTTCCTATAATAGGTATTTTTCACATTTGTAGTAATGGTAGTAATAATAGTGATTTTGTGGAAATAGGGTGCAAATGACAAGGTGATTCAGTGGCTTGATCTGACACTTAAAAGTGACAAAATCACTGCTTCCAGATGTTTTTGTTTGTGGACAGTATTTTTGGTCGGTGTAGCTCTGAGGATGGACTTTCTAGGGACACCAGACATTAAGGAGCAGGAGATTGAGATGGGACCTTGTAGTGCTGTGTGAAGGTTATTTAAGGGAAGGGGTTTGAGGGGTATGATAGTCTTAAGGCCAGCAGTAAAATCTTCTAAGGACATAAAATAAAGCTCTGGTCAGGACAGTGGAGATGGAAAAAAGGAGAAGTTGAGATGATCAAGATTCTTTAATAGGGGAAAGTGCTGTCTTCCATTGAAGGATCTGTAATATACAGCAAAGAACTAAAAAAAAGTTGAACAAAATAAGCAAGTTACTCAGACAGGTTTGTGGAAAAGGGCTGAAATTCTACTTGTGGTTTCCTCCCCTGCTTAAAATGTAGAATCAAAATCATCCTTAGGGCATAACCACACAAAACACTGCAGAGACAGACGGAAAGGAGAAAACCTGCGAGCACTCAGTGTGACAGGAATTATATCAAATTTACAACCTTTGTTCTGCAGAATGGAAATAACTGAGATATATTGCACATCGGGAACTGTACAGATTTAAAATGTCATGTTTCTTCTTCTTCTTTGCATCGTGCTTTATGTTGTAATGAAGTAAAGACAGACAGCGAAACTACTGATTCAATTCCAGAGAATCCTTAACTTTTTAAAATGTATGCTTCACAATGCAAAAATCCTAAACACAATAGTCTCAAGAGTGAATGCAATGCTAATGCAGCAGGCTAGTGCCATCATAGTGTGGAAATGACTACTGTGCATGCACAGTGTCTGCCACTCGTGTTTCATATCTGTTGTTGTAGCTGGGATTCGTTACCATGATAGCAGAAAATGGCAGTGGCAGGAGATCCTCACCCCTCACCCCTAACTCATGTTTGGTCCTAATGTCTATATGGTCTGTATTTTTTGATGACTGATTCTTTGGTTCTCCTTGGGAGGTCAGTCTTTCCTGAGGGTTGCATGTTGCGGGCAGAGCTGTGACTAAGAGAATATTAAACTTATGGGCCATTGGAGTGGGGATGCCCAGGAAGCAGCTACTGCATCAACAGTGGGACAATCGGCCTCAGTCCTGGGACATTATAGACTGAGCATAACAGATGAGTTACCCCTGCTTTTTTCCTTCAGTACTGATTTAGTGGTGATATTACTTTAGAACCGCAGCTATAGTAAAGACTTTTAATGCAGTTTTGGATAAAGTAAGACTTTAATTATGCTCACGTCTTATTCCTGTTAACTGTAAACGGCTTTATCGCCAGATTTTAAACTTCTGTAACTTTATAAACGGCAGCAAAGACAAAAGATCTTTTTTAGATTGGCTGTCTTTTTGAACCATTTTTTGTATCTGGTCTGTGTCTAAGCAGCCATTTTTCTCTTAGACAATGGGCGTATTGTCATTTCATTCCTTTTTATAACACTCATTAAACCTCATAAGCATGCTGCGTGCTCATCACGTCTTTAATGAACATCCCACAGAATTGTCTCTCTCTTTGTCAGTTGGAGTGCAAATGTCTCAACAATGGATCTGTTAATGATTTTACCCAGCTGTGCACATTATTGCCCCATCCAGGAAACAATCAGATCATCTGGACCTAAACTTACTTCTCCAGGTTTTTACTCACTTGTGTTGATTACTTTGTAATCGCTGCCCTGACAGGTGTTCCTGCTGCTCTCATTGTTAACTCTGAGGAATTATCAACGGCGCAATCATCAGTGCATTAATTCGCTGGCGCCTCGCGTTTTTTTTTTTTTTTTTTTTTAACCTGCAGGCTGTTTAAACACTTCACCATCACGGAAAGTGTGTGTAGACATTTGCTCTCTCCAAAAAGCCACAAAGAAGAAGGAGTAGGCTGTATTGTGTATTTCACTTTATCATTATATTCATCTATAAAATGTACATTCATACATACATTCAAATTGTGCCAATGTGAAGATATGATTATGTTACATTAGCTGCTTGTTTAGGTTTAATTAACAGAAATACTTGGCTAAGTTTGGGAAAAGCTCATCATTTGAGTCTCTGTTGTCATTGTTGGGAGTGCCTGGGTCCATCTAAACTACAGGTTATTCCAAATGCAGGTATTAAGGTGGACAGCGAGTCCAGCTGATGTGGGCTTGTGATCTGAATCAACACCTGTCACACTTAAAATAATTAGAATGAGTGAAGGCTGTTCCATACTCCGCAAGACAAAGAACAGAGAACTCGCTCCACGGGTGGTAAGAGATAAAAAAAAAAAGGTCTTTTCCGCACGGAGGTTCCATACTCCGCGAGACGTGTGTGTGCAGAACTCCTCATACGGCCCGCCCACTGCAGCACACGTCAGACACCAAACACCAAGCACTTTGGTACTGAAAACACACGTTTATTGATTAAAAAAAGGGGGGGGGGCGGCATATACAGGGAAACATGAATGATAACATTCTAAATTGCAGCATTGTCTTGTTCAACCTCTTGCTCAGTTTCGTACATGAGGTTCTGCAACTGCCTCTTGAGTTTTCTGAGCGCATGTGGTGGTAGTGTCCTCATAAAATCGGCAACATGAAGCACATATCTGCCACAGGGGTCCGTCAACTGCTGTGCAGCGTCCCTCCTCATCTGTCCCGCCTGCAGCATCACTTTCATCACGCCCACAATAAATTCCGACCAATCACAGCATGGTTGCCGCACAGCCTTGAAAGACAAAGTTCGGCCCGGACCCTGTGCACACGAGTGCGGAACAGTGGGCGGTCCAAGACAAAAAATGACGCCATTTTGTGGGCGTAACGTCTGCACGGGGGAAAAAGTTCTTTGTCTCGCGGAGTATGGATCCAGCTTGAGTTTATATGCAGAAAACTTATCAATAGAGCCCAACGCTGTCTTGTATGGGGCTGTAAGTATGTACATTCCTGCTGTAAAGTTTTACATTTAAACGTGGGAGTCTACAGGGATTGACCCAAAATTAATTTCAGCACTTAAAAGTGTATACATGGGTTTAAAAACTACTGAGCAGTAACTTTGACTCTTTTAAGTTGTTTGTATGGTAATCCTCACACAGTTAAACATTAACACTACCCAGCCAGTGTTCTTCTTCTTCTGTGATGAACAAACTCAGATGTGTGTCTTGACTTCTGGAATACTGTAACAACCTTCAACTCAAAATTCTTATAAATAACAGCGAGAGCTACAGAAACCTGAATATAAATACCTGGAAAACCCTCATGAGACGATGGGCTGCTTGTCCTGAGCTGGTCTTAGTCATTTTTCTTCTGGCCTCATGATGACAGGGGCAGCAGATGAAACAGCAACAGGACAGCTGATGTACCCATCAGTCCATCCTTGGGGACAAGTTGTGTATTGAAGAAAGAAGAAAACAATAGAATAGAAATAGAAAGTTCTTGAATGTGGTTCAGTTAGGTCTGTGTCCCATCCACTAACATGGAGGAGGCAGGGTTTATGACCTGTGCTGCAGTCAGCCACCAGGTGCTTTAGCATCACTTTTAAGGAGCTGTAACGATATCATCTCTTATTTACAGTCTCTAGTGACACCACAGTACCATGATTAATATCAAACATAATATGTTATACACATAATTGTCTTTATCAGCAACAGGTTCAGATTTTATAGTAGAAATTAAGAGTATTAAATATGTTGCGCTGACACTTACTGAGTGGATTTAATGGCACACTGCTCTCACTCTCCATTTTAATTGTCCTCAGAGAGTTTAATATAAAATATTTTGATTTTGCTGTTCTGGATTTGCTATACAGCTTCAGGTGCTTCTATCATTAGGCACATTAGTATTAGTATTTAGTACAAGTATAAACACAATCTCAGGCAGATTCCATGTGTAAACAAGCCCTCTGTGTTTAGTAGAAATGGTCCAGAATGTGCAGGTTTGAGGCGTCAAAGATGGAGGCTTTGATGCCTTCGCACTGAAATTCTCTGGGTTATTAATTATCATCTAATAAATGTATATTCCAGTAGGGGCTCAGTGTGAGCGCTGCTTGACCTAAGTGTGATTAATCATGTTGTTGTAATTGATAGACTGGGGAATACGGTTGGTATTTTGAGAGCAACAAAGAGCCCCTAGCTTCTCGTACACCCATCAAACAGAGACCGTGTAGTCTCCGCTGGTGATTATGCATCTTCATGCTCTGTTCTGGGGCCCAAACTGTTTTATTTAACCTTTGGCTTGTTGTATTTGTCAGCATGCATTTCCTTTCACTGCTATGCCAGCAGTACTCGGAGCCAACGTGTAACTGTAAGTTGCCAGTAGTGAATGACTGTCTGAGTCACAGAGAGAATTGCCTGCAAACTTTGAATCTTATTATTTGCTTAATATGAAAAATGGTCTTTTAAACTCTTTCGAATTGATCGAATAATTGTGTAATAAACGATTAAGTTGCGAGCAGCAGGCTGTAAATCTATTTTCAGACAGATTTACCATCTTAGACACACTGATTACTGCAGCTTTGTCTTTAATAACACAGAGATCAGTGTTTAAAGCATCTTCTCTTCTCATCACACATAATGCTGTGTTAGCCAATCTGTCATTGCTTTAAACAGATGACTTTATGGTCGAGTAGTATGAAGATTATTTTAGCATTTTGCGAGTATTCATCATGTCCTGAGGTTGGCCCATGTATTCATTTCTATGGTGATTCTGCTTCTATTTCCTCCTTGGATTACTACTAACATCATTACACCACATATAATTTAACTAGAGCTTCTTCTTCCTCTGTTTCTGTGGATACAGCAGTAGGCGCATACTGTATAAAGCACAATGACACGTATATTATAGAATGAAATATGTAGTTCAGACATTGTGTGTTTTATTATTATGCAAACCAGTGCGATGAAAGTACAGTGCTTGACATTAAGTTATTTTCAGACACTTGGTTAAGATGTTTATTTCCAATTTGTACCCGAAATCAATTTTATGTTGATTATATTAATGCAGCAAAAACATCCAAGCCTGGATTTGCTGACTTTGAAGAACACCGGCACGTGCAGAAGTTTGCACATTGTCCTTGCCTTTCTGTTGTCTGTCGCCGTTTCAGCACCATCATCAACTGAATTATCGAAAACTTTCAAATGATGCTTGTGCATGCACAGGTATATTGATTAGCATTTGTGTATTCATATCGATGTGACGGTTCAGCAATTTGTGACCGAGCTATATTATGACGTGTATTTTCACATGCTTGTTAATAACTTTATAACTCTGGATCGATTCACTTGGGGAATATACTTTTGATTAAGAGTGTCGGCAAAGACAGGAGCTGTTAACAGTGTGGTGTGATTTTTTTTTTTTGAGAGAGAGCGAGAGAGAGTATGCAAGTGTGTGCATGTGTATTATAAATTTGCCTCATTAATGGCTTGCAGCTTTATTTTTCACTTGCCCGACCAGAGTTTGCTGGCTACAGGCAAGCTAGGCAGCCATTAGTGTAATGCTCTGAAAGTATATGGTTACTGTATTTGACATGAGCAGCAAAAATGAGATATCTGTGCTGGGTGGCAAGGCTGACTCTGATAACAGCCCCTCACTGAAAGTAGAGCCGTGGAAGGAGCAAGTTCAGGTGGTTTGGGTCTGGACACCTGCCTCTGGAGGGTTACTTAATATGGACATCTGGGCCATATCCCTGAGGCTGAACCAGGACCCGCTGGAGGGATTACATCTCCCAGCTGGCACTGGGAGTGATTGGGGGATCCTTTAAGAGGAGCAGCAGGACGATACAGGGAGGTTTAGGAGTCTCTGGTCCCCTGTGTTTCTACCACAACTCCAGGGGGTGATTTTTAGAATGTATGGATGGATATTCCTTCAAAAAAAAAAAACACGCTTCCAGTACACTACAGTCTGCGTTGGCACATACTTTTAATGGTCGTCTTCTCACAGCCTTCTTTCAGTGTCAGTGGTTATTTTATTTCTCCAGCACGTGCATTAGACGCCCTTTCAGAAAGTGACCATGAGAGACACGCACGGTTGGTACATAGGTATAAATCCTGCTTTACTGGTATTTAATCTGTATGTTAATAACAGTGAAATTAAAAGATTCAGCTATAGCCAGGTGTGGCTATTGCATTTAAATCCTGTCGTACTTTTTTGTACGTTTTTCTTTTTCTTTCAATTTGTGAATACACAACAACAACACACTGCTGTGTTGTCTGTTCTTCAGCTGTAATGTTGGTCTACTCTTCAAGATAACTCATGCTCTACTCTTTTCCTGCAACATCTCTTCTACCAGTGACATTTCTCCTGCTGTTACATGTTAGTCACACATCTGTATGTTGAAGATCGGTGTCCATAATGTTGTTAGTAGTCCTGTCAATAGATTTAAAAATGTATTCACAGTAAAAGACTGAATAATCACAGTTTTAAAATACTATTCCTTAACTTATATGATTAATAGGTGCATAGAATTAATAAATGCATGACGCGCTGGTTAGATGAAACAGACTATTCTGTTCTGTTAAATCCTGAGAACAAAAGTCTTAGGGAGCATCTACAATTGCCAAAAATATGACGAACATATGAGGTACAGATGTCTGCCTCACACATGCTGTAGGTTTCCTTGTAAATTGCGTGCACAGTAACGGCAATTCAAATGTGCAACAATGCAACAGGGCTATTTTAGGAACTGAATTTTTCAGTAGACGGAGTAAACTGCCAGTCAGTCTATCCATAATAATGATTACTTCAAAAGGTGTGTTTGTGCACACAACAATAGAATTAATGAGGTTTCATTTAGATGGCACAGGCCTCATCATAATTCTATGGCAATTAAAATTGTAGATGAAAAGCACGTTACCTGCAGGGCTGCAGGGATTCCAACTTTGACAGCCTGCCATCATCAACTGGAGTAAGCATCGCTAAGTTGTGCTTCTGCCTTGCCAGAGTTGCTTTCAGTGGACCTCTGATGTGTTGAATAGGCAAAAACATTTCAAGAGTTGAATTCCAGCGTGTTGGTTCATCTTGGACCAGTGACTCCTCTTCCAGTCCATGGGCTGTTGAGCTGTCAGCTCTGCACTGTTGGCAGGACTGTGCTTGAAATGTCCAACTATTTTACAGCACTTGACGAAAACGCTGTGAAATCCGCTACCACAAGAGACCACTGTGATCAACTGTGAGAAACTGATGAGCACTTCTTCTGTTTTTAACACACCTAAAGTGAATGAGTGCATTTGCTATTTGTCATCAATCAGGTGTGTTACACCGAGGTAGTAAATGTTACTTACGTCCAGTGGACTCCAGTTAGTGGAATGAACATAGCTTCTGTCAGCTGATTCACTTTAGAAACCTTTTCAGTGTCATAAGTTTATGTATTCTCATAACAGTAGTTCCCCCTCGAAGGCAGCTTGCATGACGGGTCACCTGTGGCGATGTGACGATAATAATAATAATAATGCATTGGTCTTATATTGCGCTTTTCTGCTCTGTTGGGCAGGCACTCAAAGCGCTTACATTGAGATGCATTATTCTTTCACACCACATTCACACTGTGGCAGTGGTAAGCTACCAGTGGTAACCACAGCTCCCCAGGGGGAGACTGACGGAGACGTGGCTGCCAAGGTGCGCCTACGGCCTCTCCGACCACCGCCGATTCATTCATACGCATTCATACACCAGTGAGTGCACTGGAGGCAATGCGGGTAAAGTGCCTTGCCCAAGGACACACAACAATGACTAGGGAGGAGCTGGGGTTGAACCGCCGACCTTCCGGTTATTGGACAACCCTGCTCACCACTGAACCACTGCTGCCCTTCAAACGATGTGATGTCTTGAAGCCCACGGTCCTGAACGATGTTTATAGGCCTGCAGTCCTATGACACTAGAAGAGAACCTATCATCTGAGACCAGAGTGTTTTTTTGTACCAGGCTGTAAACATGTTTTTTTCTGCTGTGAAGTCGGCCATTTTAACATGGGAGTCTATGGGAAATTACTCGCTTTTGGAGCGAGCCCCCAGCTGTTGCGGCGTGAAGTTTTGACACTTCCGCACGGGCTTCAACTTTGAGCCCTGAAGGTTGCCGCTTGTCTTTCTCTTAACTCATTAGGCTTGTTAGGAAGCCCATCTTTGGCTTTTCCTAGTTCCAGTTCTGCTGAGACCTCCCTTATTATTACCACACCCAAATAAAGTAATTAAAGCATAATTTGTCCTGCAAAAAGAAGGAAAAAGGTACAAGTATAAAATATATATAGAACCATTTTGTTGCCTTAGTTGTGAGAAAATTACAATGTAGAAAAGTAACAATGCATTTTTAAAACTCAAAGCCCTTAAAATACAGACTCTCTAACAGTGGATCAATAGTCTATAACAAGGGATCAAGGCACTGGGATGTTGTTACCAAGGCCCGAAGTGCTCCAGTCTTCCTAGTATGTCAAAAGCTAAGTCATTATATTCACTTCACCTGCATCTAGTTCCTCCACCCTGCTCCTCAAGAGCTACGGTAGTCTGCTGCTTCCACGATTATGCCCTGAGGCAGTGCTGATGCGGTGAAATGTGCTGTGAAAATGCTTGGGAGAATCCCCACAACTCTCCCGATCAATAGTATTTTTTTCCCCCTTAGAAGTCCGCACTGTGGGGAGTTAACTTAGGTGAATTTCATTATGAGGACAAGCACCAGAGTAGTTTAAAATCTGTAACAAGGATATTAGCCGTGACCTTTACTTTTATCTACCAGCCATTCCACGGGAACACCTTGTCTCTGAATGATCTGCATCAGGAGAGTTTGTTGGTTATAAAGGTCATGTTTGTTATTCGTTCACATATATAAATGTGACATTGTCACTGTTCACTGATCGGGGATTAAAGAATACGGCAAAAATAAAGAGGTAAGCTTATATTAGTGACCCAGGCCGACTCATGGAGCCACTGCGTGGTGGTGGTGACATTCTTTTAACCTGAGAAAGTGGAAAGTCACAAAGTTTTTAATATTCAAGTACAGCTTGTGCACTTTAATTGTAAGGTTTTTCCAGGGTATTTTAAATGAGTGCAAGTAATCAAGGGTACAGACTGCCAATTCACTCTTGAATTGTAATGTGTTTTGCACACAGCTCCAAGATAGGCATGAGTGAATATAGGCGTTTTTGCTCCCTAATAATTCTCCTACAGTATCAGGGAGAATTGATAGAGGGGAAAAAGTCAGAAAAAGTCAAGCTGCTCCTACAGCTTTATGGCAGGGACGAGCTGCAGTGTATACAGTCTGTACTATATGCTGATACCAACGTCTTATATGAAGGATGTGCTGATGTGTTTTACTCACATCACTGAGTGAGTAAAACAGTATGTGTCTGGTGGTGACACTGGTCTTTACAGAGGGAACCTGATCCATTCATATCCAAACATGGGCAGTGGTGCTTACCTGAGGCCGGCAGGCGTAAGATCTATGCCACAAACTATGCCGAAGTATAAACTTTTATTATCAAACCGTCCCATGATTAAGGAAATTGGCCATTTTAACATAGAGGTGTATGGGAACTGACTGACTTTTGTAACAAGCCTCTAGGGTCCACTCGATGAACTGCATGTTTTGACACTTTGTTTGTGCACCTTTAAATTTTTCTGTCAGTGCACTTGCTCATTAAACTGCTTAAATAGCGTTGTGTGTACTTAGGTATGTCTATTATCTGTGCTACAGGGCATGCTGTGAAAAGCTGCGTCATCAACCTGGTGCTGATCGTATTTTAACTTTCTGAATGGAGTCATAATATTTGTTTATTTCCACATTCTATATTTTTCAGTTCTATTGACAGAGAGGATGAATCCAAAGCAAACACAGTGCTCCCACAGTAAGAGTTTAAATTGGGCAGAGGCACAGTAGGTCAATAAACATGGTGTAATAAATGGGCTTTGATGTTATGACTTCCTTCATCAACAACCTGTCTATTTGTTAATTTTAATAATATCAGACGTGCAATCAGAAAGCTTTCTGTGCAGAGCTCTGCCACCACAGAAGTGCTCTCCTGTAAGTAATTATAATGCATTAGAGGCAGCACACAGAGTGAGAGCAGCTTAACCCTGCAGAAACAGAACACATCAATGAACTGTGTGTTGATACCAGAAGCAGATCTGGATATCATTTGAAAAATTGCACGGTGATGTTATTCGGTAATGTATCCTTTTATTAAAGTGTGCTAGGTCTGTAATGAATTAGATCTGCTTTCATTAAGAGCTACAAGGTAATCTTAGGAAATGTATCACCACACGCGTTAAAACACTTGAATGGAATCAGTCGTCAAACTTCATCTATATAGCTTTTTTTTCCTGCAGGTTATTGTGCAGTTCAAAGTGCTTCACACACTTAATAGTCTCAAACATAAAAAAAAATCTAAACGAAAGATGTAAACAGTAAAAATACACTTGGGAACAGACAGCAGCAGTGAAAGTGAGTGAAAAGTGACTGCACAGAAAAAATTGAAGATAAAATGGTGCAAAGAAAAGTGTATTAATATTATGTATTTTATGACATGCCAAATGCAGTAATACAGACGTGTAAATCAAAAAGTTAACATGTATAATAAGATCATCTTTAAAGCCTCTTTTAAAGTCAATATTTGAATAAACCTGCATTTCCAAATATTATATGAACAGAAAGTAAACTTCTGCTGTGTACACAAACTCAATCACTGTTGTAGATGAGGATGCACGAGCACAGGCAGATATTGACACAAGCTGAAGGTCAACAGGCTGCAAAGCAGCAATGGGAATCTGTCAGGAAGCAGGCGGAGCTGATTGGAGGTGATCTGAGAGGGAGGAACAGGTGAGCAGGTGACGTGGACTGTTAGGAAAGTCTGAGGACATCTGGTGGTCAGGTAGTGAACGGCAGGGAGGATTCTAGAGAAATGCTGGGCCCAGGAGAGGCAAGGACGTGGTGGGAGGCAGAGGCAGAAATTTGATTTAAGCAGAGGAATTCTGTGGAGCTCACACTGACATGACATAGAAAACAATTTACCCAGGAACACTTCTGAACTGTGGTATATCCCTGGTGTTTTCCATTCTTTTTATTCATACATGTGCATACATCCTGTTGACAGTATTCGTTGCCCTGGCAGGTGGCTTTCCATGGTGGTCCCTGAAGGACTACACACCTTGTTAAATCAAATGAAGGAGTATATTTGTTGTTTAACCACCACTACAGCTGGAAACAATAACCACTTCAGTGTTTTCTTTTTAACAGCTGAATTTCAAATGAACTTCGACCAGTCTGTTTCCCAACGCAGCTTACTAATAACAACTAGAGATGTGCATCATTAATTCATGAATGATGGGGGTGGCAGTTGAGATGTGTTGATGCCTCAGAGGAGGGTAATTAAACAGATAGAGCTGTTTCCGTGTGGTAAAGTGCATTTGCACTGCAGCGCCGTGGGAGACGGGATGCGTCTGTTGATGCTCAGGAGAGCACTATAATTTAACATAACCCTGAATCTCACATGTATGTTGTTGAGCTTCAAACACCACATGAGCAGGAAGGGGTGGGGGGGGGGGGGTTGGGGGTTCAAACATGTCTTGCTCTGGAGTGTTTGCATAGAGAACTTGCTCTCTGCTCATGTTATCACGTGTAATCTCCAAGACGATTGCTCCAAGGAGCATCCTTATCTGACACTTCATTTGCTGATGTGTTTGTTTACATTTGGAGTATAGAAAGGATGTAAGCAGATGTGTGAGTATATTTTCACTCCCCCACATATTTAATTAAAAAAAGAAATCATCCAGTAAACTGAACAACTTCATGTTTTAAATACTTCTGCCCAGGTTAAGCTAGTGATTATTCTATGGGCTAAAAACAAGAAATCACACTTTTTCTTTTACCCTTGACAGGTAAAATCTGTATTTTTATGGCTGCATTGCCTCCTAAAGTCATTTATTATAGGTTTTTAAACATTAAGGATTTGCAGCCCTACCTGCAGGAAAGGCTGTTAGTCACTCAGACACTCAAACATAGGTACTAACTCAACCTAAATGCTGTAACTTAACATTTTGCAGATGAGACACACATGTCATAACCATTCATCTAAAATATTTTTAGTCTTTATGTGATGACTTGCTGCTTGCCTCATTGAAAAATATTTGCCTTGGATTTTCAGGGTTTTTTTTAAGCAAAACCGACAGCAGTCATTTACCATTGTGCCTACTTCACTGCTTGTTATTGGTCTGGTTGTTGCTCTGCCTTGGATACCTATCCAAATGCACCCAGACGCAGTTTACTCTGCATCTGTTCCTAGAAGCTCCCTAGAAGTTCAACTCAAATCCATAAAGACCAGACTATTTCAAACAGAAGAACCAGTGCATTATCTTTACAAGAAATAAAGATATATGTGGCACTTCAAGGAACACCAGAAAGAACTACTACAAATGTATTCTATAGAAATACTGAACCATCAAGCCACTGCAAACAGATTCAACAACAGCAACTTTCTTGCTGTTGGTGAAGCATTGAGATTACATTGTGTCACATTATTGTCAGGCTTTAGGATTGTGGTTTAATCTTAAAATTAATTGGCAAACTGTGCTGTGGGACAAACCATCTCCTGCATGTTGCCACATACTTCCTGTACTTCCTGTATTCCTCAGTTAATGTTTCCATTGGATGTGGAAAATTTCACTTTATACATGTAACACCTTTGAAAGCGGGCTGGAGGGCACCGTGGTGGATTAATTGTTAAGCTGCTCTGACTCGTAGCCAGAGGACCTCTGTTGCACATCAGACACCCTTCAAACATTTCCTGTCTGCGTATTATGTCTGTCAAATGACATTAAAATTTTCCAATGAATAAATTTAAATTCTGTCGCCCACTGTAAAAAAATTACACCAAAAGAAATGTGACTGACAGTGTAACAGTGACATATGAAGTGAAACGGTAACATTTTAAATGGTGGAGACCAAATTTTAACCAAATCAGAATATAGTGAATATTTACAGGGCTTCCATTTTAACCCATTTGTAAAGCTACTGGTATTAATTAGAGGTTCATGTTACCTGAATAAAGGTTTTTTTTTTTTTTATTAACAAGATACAATTTCTCTAATTTATTTAAAGTGCTGCTAATAAATTAAGCTGGAAGATAATGAACAGGGTTAAATTACAGGTGTAGAACACACTGAAAGTTTCTCAGATTGAATCTTGCAGAGGAAACCTGAAAAAAAATATCACTATTGAAGCTGGAAGAAAAAGGGGAGGGTGCATTGATGAATTAGATGTGCCACAAAGCATTATTTTTCTCTGATGTGTTTCAAAGCAGTAGGTTCAGAGACACTTTGTCACTGCCGTCTTGCACCAGGAGAAGCTCATAGAAAAAAATATTTCCCCAGTAGGACTCCCCTAACATTCTTAAGGTGCACGCAAATTTAATCAGTTATAAATTAAATTTGTATATATATATATATATGTATATATATATGTATATGTATATGTATATATATATATATATATATATATATGTATATGTATATGTATATATGTATATATATGTATGGATCTGACATCATGATTAGTGCACAGGTGTACCTCAAACTGCCCACAATAAAAGGCCACCCTGAAATGTGCATTTTGTTTCTGCTTTATTGGCGGTCTGGGGACTCAGAACCAGTCAGTATCTGGTGTGACCACCATTTGCCTCATGCAGTGCAACACATCTTCTTCGCATAGAGTTTATCAGATTGTCTATTGTGGCCTGTGGAATGTTGGTCCACTCCTCTTCAATGGCTGTGCGAAGTTGCTGGATATTAGTGGGAACTGGTGCATGCTGTCGTATACGCCGGTCAAGCACATCCCAAACATGTTCAATGGGTGACATGTCCGGTGAGTATGCTGGCCATGCAAGAACTGGGTCATTTTCAGCTTCCAAGAATTGTGTACAGATCCTTGCAACATGGGGCCGTGCATTATCTTGCTGAAACATGAGGTGATGTTTATGGATGTATGGCACAACAATGGGCCTCAGGATCTCATCACGGTATCTCTGTGCATTCAAAATGCCATCAATAAAATGCACCTGTGTTCTTCGTCCATAACAGATGCCTGCCCATACCATGACCCCACCACCACCATGGGCCACTCGATCCACAACATTGACATCAGCAAAGCGCTCACCCACACGACGCCACACACGCTGTCTGCCATCTGCCCTGAACAATGTAAACCGAGATTCATCCGTGAAGAGAACACCTCTCCAATGTGCTAGACGCCATCGAATGTGAGCATTTGCCCACTCAAGTCTGTTACGGCGACGATCTGGAGTCAGGTTAAGACCCCGATGAGGACGACGAGCATGCAGTTGAGCTTCCCTGAGACGGTTTCTGACAGTTTTGTGCAGAAATTGTTTGGTTATGCAAACCAATTGTTTCAGCAGCTGTCTGAGTGGCTGGTCTCAGACGATCTCGGAGGTGAACCTGCTGGATGTGGAGGTCCTGGGCTGGTGTGGTTACTCGTGGTCTGCGGTTGTGAGGCCGGTTGGATGTACTGCCATATTCTCTGAAACGCCTTTGGAGACGGCTTATGGTGGAGAAATGAACATTCAATGCACGAGCAACAGATCTGGTTGACATTCCTGCTGTCAGCATGCCAATTGCACGCTCCCTCAATGCTTGTGGCATCTGTGGCATTTTGCTGTGAGACAAAACTGCACATTTCAGGGTGGCCTTTTATTGTGGGCAGTTTGAGGTACACCTGTGCACTAATCCTGATGTCAGATCAGCATCTTGATGTGGCACACCTGTGAGGTGGGATGGATTATCTCAGCAAAGCAGAAGTGCTCACTATCACACATTTAGACAGATTTGTGAACAAGTTTGAGAGGAATGGTAATATTGTGTATCTGGAATGAAGTTTAGATCTTCAAGTCCATCTCATGAAACATGGGAGCAAAACAAAAGTGTTGCGTTTATATTTTGTTGAGTGTATATATATAATGTATGTATATATATATATATATATGTATATGTATATATATATGTGTGTGTATATATATATATATATATATATATATATATATATATATACATTTTGCGATATATTTTCTACTAATAGAAATAAATTAAACTAGCTTAGAATTTAAAGAGTGTATGTATCTATATTCAGATTCCATTGGAAAAACAATTCAGTGGAGGATTTCAGGTGCAGCACGGTACACACTGTCTCCTCAGAACAATATCAGGAACACTAACGTGTGACTTACAGATGTCCCTGGGGTTCAGATGCAGCAAAAACAAGAATTACACACACCTAAATAAAAAAATGTGTTTTTCCCCTTAAAAAATAGAGCTGTTCCAAAAACAACTATTTGTTTTTCTGACCTTAATGTCTAACTGAATCTTCTACAGCAAGACTGAAAAGAAGTTAAAAACACTTAAGACTGCACAGTCTAATGGTTTTAGTCCCACTTTTGTAAACTTAGTCATGCATCCTGATGTACTGCTAAAGCAAGCATGCAAGCCTTCCATCCCCTGGGGCTCATATGTGAGGACCGTGTGCCAACTTTTTCAAAAACTGCAGTTCCTCTAGTGGCCACTTAAGGCAGGAGGTGAGTCCAAGTTAAAATTTTACAGCAGAAATAATGTGGTAAAGTGCTACAGTAGTACAAAAAAAAATAGGATTACAGTGTAAGCCTAAGCATCCTCACAATAGTTTTTCTAGTAGAAGTGCTTGCACTCTGTGAGTGGAGAAGCATGATGGCACTAGTGCCTCCAGACCTACTTATTCTTGCTCAGCTAAGGGCGTGGAGGTGTGCAGCTTTTTGTCTGGGTTGCTTGCGATACAGATAAGAGGCAACATCCAATCACAATGTGTTCTGCAGCCTTTGACACCTTCTTCTTATCCAGATAAGATTTCCAGATAGAGATGTCTTTTTCTCAGCAGGTGTAAAGGAGCTACTGATGACACAATGACCAACAAAAACACCATTGCCTTTAATTATAAGATAGCAAAGAAGTGTGGTGCAGGCTGTGCTGCAACTTTTTTTTAATGGAGTGAACTGTTTGACTGTGCATGTACGGTACACTCCTGGAGCCTAGTCTAATTCCTCACGGAGGAGGTGTGACGGGAGGTGGTGCAGGGAGCACGGCAAAGCCCGATTAGGTGGTATTAATGGGCTTTTAATTTAAGTCTGGGCTTATTAGATGTCAAACACAAAAGGGCTGTATGGATTTTAGAGATGAGTTGGGTTAACCCGCTGTCTGCTGCAAGCGTGACACCTGCTCCACTACTGTTCCCATCTACCGAGGTGCTGCAGATTATATGAGAACATGTGCTCCCATCAAAAAGAAACACAAAGCCAGGGCTCGCACAAAAAGTGAACCTCTTGTTGATCCCAGAATAAAAATGAAAGAGCGCCGGCGCTGCGTGACACATGTGCTTTTGCTACTTTGAAGTCCTTGTTACCCATTAAACCTCAAGGTTGTTGGTCAGTTCATATCTCCTCGCTTGCTTTGCCTGTTCAGGCCTCGCACTCTGTGCCACTGCTCTCAAATCGCAAACACACTTTGAACTCAATTTGACGCCAGCGCAATGCATATTTAAAGTGCATTGTACTAGAGAGTATCATGGCAGCTTGGCAGTGAATATAGAGAATAAAAGATAGCTGAGAAAGAGCATGTCTGATGACAGTCAAGCAGCAGTGTGTGTGTGTGTGAGAGAGAGGAATAGACTGGGACAATGAAACAGAATGAGTGATGAACAGGTTTAGCCAGCCTGCTTCACTCCTCAGAAATCCTGAAGTACTGTATATGTCTGCGCTGACATGCTAATAAAATAATAATACCCTTAAACTGAAGCCATCACCGACAATTAGTGATGACGTTCACTGCTGCAAATGATGCTAAATTTACATCTTATGGATGAGCACTGACATGAAGGAGGATCCTGTCAACAATATGTCACCACCAGAACAGATCAGAAGGATTCTTAGTTCTAATGTATACAATCAGGCTTGACAGGTTTGCGTGTCTGTGCATGCTGTTTTCTGATAATGATTTGTTTATTCATTATTTTCTGGATAGCTTTCTAAAAGCAGATATACATAACACTCTTTACAATAGTACCACAAACTCCAAATTGGGCTCATCCCTGCCTGTTGTACGAAGTCATTGTGTAGACAGTTTTTCTGGATGCGGGGGAGTCAAAGAGCAGCCTGCACAGATGATCAGAAACCCGAATAATATTAGACTCACATTCACAGGGCTATGAATAACCAGATTTCTCTCTGCTCCATGTGAAGCGTTATCCCAAGAATGATCAAACCCTGTATACTAGTGTGCAATCTAGAAGTACTTCTTGTACATCTTGTTTAATAGTATAGCATGATTTGCTGCATGGTGTTAACTGAACTGCATGCATGCAAAAAAAACATGTAAAACATAGTTAATAATTAATCTGTATGTCAGAGTTTCATAAATATTATTATTTGTGCATGTTGATGGCGCCCCCCCCCCCCCCCCCCCCCCCCCCCCCCCACAGTTGTACACGAAATTGCCAAAACACTGCAGTTAAATGAGTGGCCACTTGAGGTTGCTCTAAAAGCGAGTCAGTCCCATTTAGACCCCCCATATTAAAATTACCATGGTTACAACAGAATTTACATTAGGAGCCTTGTCTTTGTGTAGTGAGAGAAAGTGTTTATGCTGAATACTGCTGCATGATCTTTAATTTTTCAACTTTTGCATGCATACCTGCCAACACTCCAGTGCTTTCCCACATTTTAAGTCCATCACTTGGTGCCTTCCTGTTTTGTTGCTTCTCCGTGTATTATGAGCAATCCTCAAGCTCAGATCTGTTGCTTCTGTGAACAGCGCTATCCTCTGAAACGCCATGCATGTGCACATTGGTTCTCTCACACGTGTCCTCTGTCCTCCACCAACAACAGGAAAAAGTGATCTATGTGAGACTGCCAAGACCAGACAAATGTCCAAAAGAAGAAAAAGGCAAAGAATATCCAGACTGTTGTCCTTTGCTGTTTTGGGGGCTTCTGTTGGAACTGCTGTGCTACTTTCTTCCATTGTTTATAAGTTTGACACCACATGTTTGTGCAGATTGATGGTGACAGTGCTCTGACAGTGTATTGACAAAAAGCTGCATGGATTCTCACTTGACGGTTCTCATTCATGCCACATGGCCCCGAAACAGATACATATCTGATAGGACCACATCCTGAAGTGATCATTCACGTCAGTGATCGGATCGTCGTCTGAAAAAACCTGCTTTGAGTCTCTTCAGTGTGAATGTGGCCTAAAATAGTACAATTTATCTTCCATGTTAAGGCCTGTGTCTCTACATCGACTTTTTTGTGCTTGCAGCCTCTGTTTTCTGTACCGTTCTTGCAGGTTTGGCATTAAGTTTTGTTTTGCTGTTGCAAGTTGAAAGTAGTGCTCTGTCACAGTAGTGATGATAATACAAAAGTTATTAGTGACGGCCATAGTGTATGAACATTTTCAGTGTCTAGTTCAGACTAACAGAAGTCCTTCAATCATTGTTTTTTGTCCCTTTAATCAATCATCTGCAGAACTATTTGTAACGAGAGCACAGCAGTGATAATAACTCCAATCAAAATATTTTCATCATGCTGAATAGAATCAACAAGCTTTCTGTCACTTTTGATTTATTTTTCTCTTCTATTGAGCTTCTGTGTCTAAGAGCAGTGTATCTTATGGCTACAGTGGAAACGAGAATCTCGGTGACCAGCTTTGATTGGATAAATGCACCTGTGCAGACACATCACCCTTAAATTGATCAGACAGTAAAATGTGTGCAGAGGGGAAACGGGGGTTTATTGATTCCCTCTGCATGCTGCAATAATAAAGTAGTTCCTGTGAGGTTTGAACGTGTACAAAGAACGGTTTGAAGAATGTTTTGCACAGAATAATCAGCCTCAGTTCCACTGCATAATTCACCTCAGTCAGATAAAGTGAGGAAAGACAATCAACAGAACAATCAAAGGCTCAGCACATCTCTCATACCACACAGGTTTACAAGGACATCATTTTGTTTTCCTGGATCCTTCAGATATGAGAGCTTAAAAATCATGAACTCATAAAGTCAAAATATTGTCCATCAGTTGTAAAGTCCTATCTCTGTGCTGACAGTTTTAAGACGCTTGTCTGTATGTATGCTAATGCTGCTCCCAGCATTACTTGGGTTCTTTTGTCATCTTTTTAATATGCAATATGTCTTTTTAAGTGTTCGATAAAATGCCAAAATAAAATCAACACAGTCTTAGGTTGTAAAGGTGGATTCCCAGAGCAGATGACTTTTTAAAAGTTAATCTAGAGGCTGCAGAGGTCGAGGAAACTTATCTGAATGAACACATTAAAAATGTAAATGTCTGTTCTAAATTTAAATGGTTCTTTACAGCCTGATTGCTGTTAGATTAGAACATTTATTTGCTCTTTTGATAGAGTACTAAATGTGATTTTTTTTTCCCCATGATGTGAATAGAGTGGAGGAGGTTTAGCTTCAGGTTTTTAATGATGGGAGTTGGGGGGTCAGAAATGAGTGGAACGGCCATCTGGTGTAGACTTTTGCATTCTTTCTGCAGTAGTGGATCATTGGGTGAATGTGCTTATTATTTGAAAAGATGTGTTGGGTAACACTGCTGGTCAGGCTGTCACCATGGTAACTAAGATATTGGCAGAGAAGTTTGTTGGAGATGGATAATGCTTGAGGCTATTTAACTTGCTGCCATACTTTTCTAAACTTGACCATGTAGTTTGACCTGAACAGAGGAAAAAAAATGAATAATAAGCCAACTGTGTGAAGAGATAATGGTCTGTAGCTTATGTGGGGTTGTCACCTCCTGTCCTGGAGTACATCACCTACATATTTTCAGTCTCTTTAGACATTTATGAAAGTTTGGACATGTTGGACCCATTATTGTTAAGGACTGGAAACGTGGCATAAACCCACACATTTTGCTTCTATTTACTGAGTCACTGGTCAACAAGGGCAACTGCTGCTCAGTCATAATTGCTGCCAGAGGTTCTTTTTTTATCTTCTGTTTATAGCCCCGTGGCATTTTTTGTAACATTGTAGACAATTTTATTGTATTAAATACAAGAGTTTTCTACAAACGGCTGTAGCAGCTGCTTAGCTTGGTTTAACCATCTGAAAAGTATTTTTGTGAGGAGGATAACAGACTTGTAATATCCTCCTCAGTGTTTGCCTCGTAGGCTCTCAAAGGTCAGACCTGTCAAGACAGAAGCGCTGATAGTTCACTAAGTAAACTGTAAATTTGTAGGTCAAAGCTGAACGTAACACAAAAATCGTGCAGATCTTTTGCTTCTGCATAATTCAGAAATAACACGTGTATAGTTGAACTGTGCTTCATGTTTAAATGAGTGGTAACTGTAGTGGTCGAGATTAGACCATGATGGATCATTTACCCTGAAGTTATTTACCCTTAAATAATGTTAATCCATCTGACACTTTGAAACATGTTCCACCAAACACTAGTTTTCATTAAATTAAAATTTATTTCAACACTGATTTTTACACTGAGCTCACTGAACTTTGAAATTTAGTTAGAAAATAATTGAATTTTAAAATAAGCTCAGTAACTCTGACCTTAGAGGCAAAATATTCAAAGTCTTGTACTGGAACAGACACACGTTAAAAGTACTGGTCCAGCATGAAAATGTGGTGTTTTGATGTCTGCTTGTGCATGAGCCGAACTGGCATTTTAATGGTCCTGTTTAGTTGACGCTGCGTCCCCTGCAGTCCTGGGTGCTTGTGCTCTGGGCAAAATATTGCTTTTCCAACATTATTCATTCATAAACGACATTTTTGTTCTATGCTTTTGACATTTAAACATGGATAACAGAAGATCCCAAACTGCAATTTGATGTTGCTCATGCAACCTTAATGTTCTTCAAACTATGAGAACGAGGAAGTCACTTACCTTAAGTTACTGTTACATAAAGGAGGACACATCAAGGCTTTTATGGAGGTTAAAATGCAAAAGTGGCCAAGTTTTCTGAGAGGGGAAAGAAAAATGCACTGAGGATTTCATAAATGGAAAAAGTGTTTTATCACCACTAAATTTCTTTATGGGGGGTGTTTGTAAAGGTTGTCAGTGCCCTTAATTATGCACAACTTTAAGCCATAATGGAGTGTAAACAGATGAGTGTTTGGAAAATTCATCCTCTGTACTGTTGGGCAGGGTTACTTTAAAAATGTATTCCGGTACAGTTACTAGTTACCTGCTAAAAAAATGTATTCAGTAACGTAATCCAAGAACCATGATATTAAAGTAATGGAACTTGATTGCTTTCAGTTACTTTTGGATTACTTCAATACCAAATATTCCAAATATGCCAAAAGAAAATAAATATCAATTAAATGACTAGTACCACATTGAGTACCAGGGCACACATCTGGATTATCCACTTGCCAAGCACTTGACATTTATGAGGTGTGAATCAAGGGGTCTAAGGGGATTTTGGACCCATCCACTTGTGGCCACTTGTGGAACTGCAGCTGGCTTCACACAAACTTCATGTTTGTGCATGTGATCCTGGCCGCTCATAGGATCTAGCTTAGAGTCCTCTCTTTAGGCCTAAAACCAAAGCATATCCATGTTTGATTCCCTCCTCTCTCCATGTTCTCCCTAAAGAATAAATTAGACTTAATTTGACTGCAGCAGACTCCATGGGGGGAAAAATGGACCATCTGACATCCTCCTGACATCCTCTTCATGTTCTAGACTCCACTATTTATGATTCTGTTCATTTTTCCAGTTTGCTTGTTAAGTTTGTCATTTAATACCCAAATAGTCCTGATGAAAGTGGCTTCAGCACTCCAGAGGTATTTAACAGAGACGACAAAGACAAAGGTGCCACTTCTTCTTTTACAAACTTTTTATTTTACAAATTGTTCCTTAAAAGTACTTTAATGGGCTTCATGTGCATGTCCATTATGCATATGCTAAAAGCAGATGCTGGTTCTGGCTCGGTGAGTAGTAGTGTTTTCAGCATTTAAGCTCCTGCGTCAGCAAGATATTTAATTAACTTACAACCAGCAATGTGTTAAACTACGCCTTGAGAAATATTAAAAGTTTGTAAGGGCAAACAGAGTGATAAGACTCAGAAGTGTCTTTATATCACGAGTAGAGGTCACACGAGAGGGCCATTAATTTGTCGGCCTCCTAATTGTACATTTGCTCTTGAAGGACATATTCAAAACCAAGACAATGAGAATGCAGGGTGAGCTGTGATTAGAAATAACAATTACAGAAGCTTAACAAGACATTCTTAGATCTGTTTTTACAAGGCAATATCTGAACTCAGGCTGTAGATAGACTCAGCAGAAAACATCAACTTTGGGATTTTGTGTCTTAATCATCTCAACAAAGCAGATTCTCAGGAAGAAAAACAAATTTATGGTGCAAACAACAACTCAATGAAGGCGCCATGTCCTGTCATACACACAGAGGAGGTGCGTTTCTTGTTCAAGTGTAACATGATGGTGCAGTGAGGTTTCAGCACCTCACTTTAAAGCACTCTCTCAGGTCTTCTCGTGTAATTAGTTTGGGGGTTAATTGTGTGCATCTACTGTAGATTCTGCTGATTTCCGTCAGCTGCTTCTGCATAATGACATGTGGGAGAGATGTGTCGTGATTCAGACACACTTCTAAAATGCCTTGGAGGACACCTTATGTTAATGGTCACAACAAGGACAAATATGTAGATCTGTTTTTTTCACCCTCGGGAGAGGCTGAACATTTTTCATTTTGAAATAGCCTGAAACGTAATTAAAGAAAAATATTCACAAACAAGGAGGGAGCCAAGACCTGCGGTCCACGTAATGTCTCTGAGGAGTTTGGAAGGAGGAATGTCTGGGGAATTAGTCCGGCTTTGTATGTAAACTAGCACCCTCCAGGGAAAATGGAGAGCAGTTTAGAGAAAGGGCAGTCCTTGGCTCAAGCCTTGCTCATCAATACTCAGAATTGATGATAACATATTAGATGACACCATGCACGGCTGGTGCTTTATCAAGGACAGAAAGGTAATAAAATGATCACACTGCATGCAAAGTGCATTGTTTTCAGAATATTGGCAGTCTAATGTTTTTTCTTTAGCACAATGTGACCATGAGATGTCAATAGCAGCTGTTATTTCAGAATCTCAAATGTTCAAGCTGTCCATAATATTAAGTTGGTATGTTACTATTAACCTTTTCACAAAGTGAGACTGATGAGAAGTTTTTAATTAAAACCAAAGCCTTGGTAGTGTTTTGGAAACATCACACCTGTGGTAAAAAGAGGTTTTTTTAAAAAGAAAGAAAGATGTTTTTAATTAACATCCCATTAAGCGAGTTCATTATGGTATAGTCAAGCACACAGTAAAGTCAATTTTTAGTTTTTAAATTATTAGTTGTTCAAATTACATTTCTCTTCCAAAGACCAATGCATTCATGTTCCTTGAACCCAATAAAGAGTTTTTTTTAATAGATGTTTTGATATGAAATTGAAAGAAAACTACAGACTAAATCTTCTACAACATGCACTAACATAATCATTTTAGAGCACTTCTCTGTGTACTCAATGATGATCTACACAGAAGAAGAAAAACAAAATCAAACAAAAAAAAGTCATATAAACATGCAAAAAGCAAAAAACACAGCAGGCAGCATTAAATGAATCAAAGCATGTTGAGAAGGTTTTTGAATCCAGACAGGTTGGTGCACATGGTGCAGAGAGAAGGCAGGAACGTGGCTCCTGATACCGTGGGTCTTGGGCTTGTTCTTGGATTATGGGATAAGAGTGTTGCAGTGGAGAATGTCGGAGTCTAGGAGGGGTGGCTGCCTATGGAGGGTTTTGTGAGTGATGAGGATGGGTTTAAATTAGATGTGCTCTGGGACAGGGAGGCTGTAAAGGTTCTTGGAGGGCAGTGGTGGTCATGGAAGCATCAGTGAGTGGGCAGGCAAGCAGCGTGACGAAGGAAAGGTACAATGTAGGAAGCTATTATAGTACTGTATTGTATAACAGAGGTAGTATAGATGGAAGCTTCAGCTGAGAGAGGTTTTCAACAGATGTGCGTGCTGTTAAAACTAAAGGAGAAGTTCATGGTTAGGTCTTGGTCGCCTTGGTATTGGGTCTAAAGTGTAATTCAGAGTGACGGTAGCACCGGTATGGCTACAGGCTCATGCCATTTATTCCTGCTGCACAGGGGTTTCCATTTAAATTTAGTGTCAGACTACCCTGCATATTGAAAACACACACATAAGTGGTACTCCTAACACAAGTATATTGTAACAATTCATCCACTGGTGCAATAAAACGGCATTTCGCAGTTTTAGTAGAGCTAAGTATTTGTAACGGATAAGGCTTACAACGGGGATCTAGTATAAACAAAAGAGGACCAAGCATTGAACCATGAGGGATGCCTTTTTGAGTGTGCAGAAGATTTGATGTGGGAGGTGTTACAGGCAGCTGTGCAGTTGAGGAGGAGGATTCTGAGATAGAGCTACCCTCACCTTTAAGTAAAGCTACAGATGAGAGTAGCTCTAGATCTGTGAAATCTGTAAATCTGTGAAAAACGAAATGTTCACACAGTAAGACACAGGCCTGAGAAAAGTGAACTTTTAATTTTAATTTAGTTTCTGATACTCTACGATGCTAAAGTAGGCCTCCTCTTTAATCCTTGATTGATGCACAGTTTGTTTTGCAGCATTTCTTCTCCTTCATTATACCCCAGCCACTGAATTTCATCTAATCAAGGTTAAATCAGGGTCCTCGCTGTATCCTTGTTCAGTCTTTTCTTCCAAAGGTCACTGCACAGTAAATTTTAAAAGTTCTTTCTCAGGATGCCCCAGTTACCAGACATTGTCCAAAAAACAAGTCATTTTGACATGTTGCTAGGCTACAGGTGTCTGACAATATACACAAAGCACTTATATTTTTGCAGGGAGGTGTTGCTAGGTTACAGGCACCACTGGGTTTTGTCTGTCAGTGAAAGCCTTTCTGATTGTGTTACTGGTATAGGTTCATGGACTGTGTTTAAACTGGGCTGATAAGTGTCAGTATCTTAAGCCATTTAATATATATTATAGCGCATGGGTTTGTAAATTGGAGTAGGTGGATATTGAGAGGGTATTGTTTTGTCAAGTGGTGTTTCATAGGTCAAGAATGAACTGTCAGGTTTAATTTGTGATTTTAATGTCATGATGCAATCATACTTTTCTGGCCAGAAGATGATATTTACATTACCCACAGCAAGTACTTACTTGGTATTACAGGATTGCTGATTCTCTGATTGTGTGGCACCATGTCAGAGATTTGCTCTTCTGGCATAGCTGTTGTTGCAGCATATGTTGCACCAAATGCAACTGTATAACCAGTAGCAGTCAGTTTCCTTCACCATTTTAACAGGCTCTGAGTGATTACAGGGTGGGATGCAGCCTTAGGTGGGAATAATTATACTTTTTCAGCACACAGACAGCCTGGATGTGATTTGCGTTCCAGCTGTGAATTTCTTCTTGAAGTGCCGGACTCAAACAATAATATGGCTGTAACACAAACAACATGGCCTTCCTCTGGCACCGCCCTCTCTCTTTTTTCTGATCCACAAATTGTTCCTTCTGATACTAAGCATTTGCACACTACAGTGTCAATAATGTAGCTGTGCTTTGTGCACTATTACTCTAAGTGCTGCTTAGAGATGCTTCGATAATGCAAATTCAGATTGAATTTGGCTTTCCCTCCTTGTCACATTTTTTTACTCATTGTTTTAAAGATACCATCCCAACATTTAATGTGTTTTTATTTGATGCTTCCTTCAGATTTCACCAACATCAACAGTTGAATTTGCTCATCCTTGTAACATGCTTTTGCTGCAGTCATAAGTGGCTTGATAATAATTTTGCAAACTTGTTGCTTAAAAGATGAATTGTAATTGAGAAAGCTTCATTATACTCTTCCATGAGCATTGAGCACCGATGTATGGGGAGTCAGGGAGAGAGGGAAAAAAGGAAGAGAGGACATATGTGATGTCCAATATGAGGTCTTTTCTGTCTGAGGACTTTTATTTCATCCACAGGTTGTTTGGCTGATGGAGCCTTTGTATTCACCCGGGAGAGTGAAACATGCTCTGATTGTCTCAAGAGCGACCCAGTCTCGTAAACAAAACAAAAATAAAGGATGCTTCACATGACAAACCTCTGTCAGGACAAAAATAGGCGTGACACACTTCTGCTAGTTTTGTGCGCTGTATGTGATCCTGCACACGAAGAGACGGAGATAACTCACCTCAGAGGAGCAGGTCCCAGGGTTAAAGACAGCTGGATGTTTTTGATTAGGTGTTCGCAGTCTGTGATGCCGGTGTGGGCTACTCTGTTAGGATGTCTTCTAAACCCATTACAGACTGAAACACAGTCGTGCAATCACAAGAGCCGGCTCACTTTACTGCCAGGTAAAGGAGACGGAGAGCCCACAGCAGGTTTGTGGGTAATAAATAGAAAGTCACATCTTATTTTGGCTCAGTGAGGAAGAGACTCAGGGCTCCAACTCTATGAAAGAAAGAAAGACAAATCCAATCCAAAGTCGCTACAAACTATAATGTACACATGGGACAAATTAGTGGTGCATTCAATAATGTATCTACTAGCATTTAATATCCCTAATTATGATAATAATAATTACATTGTAGTTAAATTTTGTGGCATCTATAAATGATGAGATTTGTTCTTTAATGGGCCTATTTCACCGTAATACTGTAGTAATATTATTATATTAATAAAATAAATATTATAATACATGACAGAGAAGCAGAAGTGCGAAGTGAGCACAAGTGCTTGTTTGACTGCTGTATATGATTTAAATGTTTCACAGTTGACAAGATGCACGATTTGTCAATGATGCAAAAAAAAAAAAAAACATTAAAGTCTCCTCACAGGCGAGCGTAAAAAAGATTGAAGCAATTATTTTATGGTTCCCACCTTTGCTGACACAGATGCATGAAGAAACACATCCTTATGAAATCAGCTCTGCGTCAAGTCGGCTGAATCAGCAAAGAAAATCAGTCATTTTTTTTCTCAGATGTGGAAATTTCCGTCGTCTCCATGCCTCCTATAGCCCGTTTTACTGTTAAAAATTATTCAGGATGTATCATCAGGGAAACGGAGGAGGACTTTCAGTTGAAAACGACATAATTTAGGTGAATTTTTCATTTAAGCTCAGTTAGATTCAATACTCCAGTGTCTCCTCGTGCTTATTAAATCAGGCCAGTTTGAGATAATGGATCTTTAAAATTCTACAAGCAGCTCGAGTAATCTCTTTCCTCTCTCCTTCCTTTCCTCCCGCTGGACTCTGTTCCCTCACAATATTTATTACAGGATGACAACTTTTGGTAAAGAGGGAGTGAGAGAAAGAGTGTGTGAAAGAGATTTTCAATAGATGACATGTTTACAATATTACTAAAGACTTTTTAGCCAAGAGCAGAAGCTGTAGGTGCTAGAGAAATGCTGATGATTTCAAAAAAGAGACTGAAGATTAAAGAAAGAATAGCTATTCCAGTTCAAACCGAGTCGACACAGTCAATAGTGTCTTTCTGGGGCGCAAAGGAGGAGGAAAGCAACCGCACCGCAGTCAACTTTCTTCTTTGAGATCCAGGCAAAGTTGTTAAATCTATAGCTGTCACATTTGATGTCAGTATTGATTTATGAGGCTGGCACACTGAAAAGACTGGCAGCTTCAAGGGATCTCACTGTTTAGCTATGCAAAGCTTGCTTTTAATCCCACAGCAGGTTTAGGCGCTTCCTGCTTTGTGTGCAGTCCTGGCCCGGCACAGCAGAGTAGCATAATGTCTAATGATTGGAATATTGAACTCCGCATGACTAGAAATAACAAGAAAGTTTCTGGCTCTAAAGGAACCTCTCCAGGGTTGCATTTTCTCACGCAGAGAATGGGAATGAAATCACAGTCATATTTGTTGTTTAAATGAGCTGCTGCTTTTGATGGAGTTATTTCTCTGTGCTCAAGCTAAATGGAAAATAAATAAAGCTGGACAAACCAAATATAATATGTACTTCACAGAAAAAAATAACTTTAAATGCTTCAAGGTTACATTGTTTTCAGATGGCAAACAGCTCATCAGACCCACATGCTGCCTAGTTGTTTGGCCTCTGTCTGGTCCAGACCAAACTACCAAACAGTTTGTGGCTGTAGGTTGTGCTGTGTGACTGTGAGATCTTTGTTTTAAGTCTACCTGAGGGTGGACCAATGCCTGAAGGCATCTAATCCAAGGGCAGATTAGAAGAGGTGATGGAGAATTGGTGACCATTATGTTGTTTCTTGCAGCTCTCATCTGACTCTGCTGAGTATAAAGAGCTTTTTGCCCCATGTCGGCACAGCTTAGCATCAGTAAAAGAAGACGTCACTGTTACTGGTTACAAAATCTGATGTTTGCCAAGAATAAGTGCGCTTACCCCCTCTGTCAGTTCTTAGAAATGTAATCAGTTGTGGACATTCTAGCCTGACCAGATAATTGGAATTAAAAATTAACAAACAGCCATGGTTTATTTCAGATTTTTTTCCTAAGTAAACATCCACTTGTTCTCAGTTTTATATACTTCATTAGTTATCTAAGAAAAGCTGAAACATTGTGGCTTCAGGGAGTTTAATACTACCATGCAATTAATAAATGAAAGAAGCGTCTAGTGAAAAGAATCCATGGTGAGCTCAAAATAAACAAAAACAAGTGATGTGCTGAAACTACACATTACACAGATTCCTTCAAGCAAACTCGGTGTCATGACTGTGTGAGTGAAGCCAGTGAAGCCTTCACACGCAGTCTCTAGTTGCAAACTGCTGATATGTTTTGCCTGCGAATGGCAGCCTTCAGGCCTGGGAAATGAAGCTGATGTGGAGGTGTCAAAACCTGCAGTTCACCCCAAAGCCCTCTGGGGGATGGCTCCAAAAAATGAGTCGCTCTCCTGTAGATCTCCAATGTTGAGCCAGTGGCTTGGCAGCTTTGCTGGGTGCTGATCATGATGTTACTACTTTCCTGTTCTTCTCCTTGTTATAAAAATAGCTAATTAATTGAAAGCAGGTTGCAGTGGTAAGAACTAGTTAACAAGCCATAAAAAATTACAGGGCAATATTTATTTGAGGATTACTTTTAGTTTGCGTGGGGGAAGCAGGGTTTATGACCTACACCACAGCCAGCCACCAGGGGGAGATCAAGATGTTTGAGATCTATTATGGGATCTATTGGGATCTATCACTTTTTTGAATGTATTATGGTGTTCATCTTTAGTTTCTGTGTCACGACTATAATGGTGAATTTTAACATAGCTCTCTCACTTTAATTATTTTAAGACATATAATTGCACATAACTATGGCCATTATAACTTTGAGTGACAGGTGGGTGCTGATTTACATAGGTGTTGAGGTATTGCTGCCAACATAGTGATAGGTGGAGTCTTCCTCCCACAGGGACTCAGAAAAAGGTCTTCAGAATCCTGTGGTTGCTTGCAGTCCAAAAAAAATCATTTACTGCCTTGACGTTGGTATATATAATACCAATAATTTAAAGTAAAGCATCTGCCTCCACCTTGAAGAAGAAAATCTCAGACAGACGGGCCTACCGGCCAGCATTATGAGATAACCAAGAATTTCTCCCCAGTAGCATAATTGTACCTTTAAAAACGAAAGCTCCTGTTGTCCCTGTCGCCAGATGAGGCTTCTGCATGTTAACACATGCTGCTATGAACAGGCCGTTTTTCCCTCTTTTGTTTCATGACAGCTTTGTTTGCACAGATGGACGTGTTGGCACCATGATGGCTACCCTGCTGCGTCAATTATGACTTTCTGCACTTCCTTTATATTCTTCAACACTCTATTTGAACAACGGTAAATTGTGTATTTCCCTTTCTCACAGTAAGAATTCACTCTACCTGTGTAGGAGTCTGGAGTCAGTGAAACTTCTTCTAATTAAAAGCAAAAAGTAGCTTTAGACAAGGTGGTTTTAGACATGCTAATGCACTCACATAACAGACAATGATACACTGGCAACCGTTAAGGTCATACCAGGGTGTTGATTGCATTTTTTAATAAATACACAACTGTTGAAGTGTAGAGGCTATACTGGTGACACAGAGGTCCTATCGCCATCTGACAGCTTACATACAATATCCCAGGAGTTCTGCCCACACAACCGGCTAATCCTACAGTGTAAACATGATACTAACAGAAGATATAGGTGCACAGCGGATGCTTCAAGACATCCACATCCAGTTAAAAGCAATGTGTGGATCATTAGCTGCAACACCTCGTTTGTTTACTGCATGGAATGGCCCTGTGGATCTTTTTATGCAGACAGGTCTAATTAGAAGCATATGGATGGAGGATGGAGAAGAATAGCTGAACCTGAAATATACCATAAAAGAAGGTGTTGAAAATAAGTCTGAATACGTTGTGTTGCTTTTCAGAACAGTTATTATTATTAGTGGATTATTGTATTGTATTGTATTGTTATAGTGCCGTTGCTAGGCAATCAAACTATTGTTCTTCACCCTCTTTCTTTTTTTTTTTATTGTTCCGTACGTTTTTTGATGACCGATCATGACCGATTTCCACCATTCAACTATCAAAATGTTCATCTCACAGAGGACAAGTTTTCTTTTTCAAAAAATTATAATTTTTCAAATATTAAGCAATTTCTGTGTCATTTTCAACATGGGAGTCTATGAGAGAGCCCTTCAACGAGGGTCATCTGCCAAATGTATCTCCTCCTACAAATTTCAAGCTACAGACTCTGTTTTAGTCTTAAAACGCTCATTAGATGCTGCTCTATCACACTTGTGTTCAGAATGTTCTAATTCCAAATCATTTCCGCACGCCAGGCTCTCAAAGTTGGAGTGGTTTTTGAGGTCTCCTCTGCTGTTACCATGGTGACAGGCTGACACACAGAGGCGTACAAAGCTCTGAATGGCTCTGATTCTCCAGCAATTCAGAGCAATCCTTCACAGCGTTCAAAGCAACGCTTCAGCTGCAGCAATCAAACTTGCATTTTCTTCAGGAAATGCCCTTTTCTAGTTTTGAATGTTATTATTGATAGTAAATTTTTACCTTTTTGCTTGTGTGTGAATTTTCAATCATTCATCATCAATCATCATCTAGCAAGCTAACGCTACCTTTCCCCTGTAATTAACTCAGTAGACATGTTGGTCTGCTGTTCTAGTTGCAGATTTACTGTTTTCACTGTGGACGCCGAGATGGTGACCAATGACAAATTCTTAACTGTGTTGTGATCGTGCACGTGCCGGGATTTTTCTACACGTTCCTTGTGTTTTGTGTGTCCTGTGTTCCCTCTTGGTGCTACTCATCTCGCAGGGGAGGATAAGGCCTGGGAGAGCAGAAGTGTGCTCTGTTTGTCTTCATCTGAGAGTTTTTAGTGTCAACCTGTGCTGTTTGTGTGCCACCATTGTTGTCCTTTTATTACGTTTTTAGTTGAAAACAAAACTTTATAAGCTCTAATATAATTCTACTGTTTTTCTGTTGGTTAAACCTTTGTTTCTCCTTTTTCACCCCCCTGGCCTATTGAGGAAGGAATATAACAGCAGTGCAGCCACTGTCAACACACTTATGCACTCAAACAGAGTGTAAGCATGTCTGTATTGACTTGAATGTTGTCTCAAAGTGCACTGGCTTTTTCTTTGCTTGCTCTTTGTCATGGTCCTTGGCTCCAAAGAGCATTGCTTTTGTTGGCATGAAAAAATATGTCTAATTCAAAAAAACATAAAGAACCCATCAGGACTGTTCTTTTTAAAAACCAGCCTGCAAAGATTCTGATTTTAGTGAAATTAATTTTTGTTGTTGTTATTGTTGTGCGCTCATACACTTGCAAAAGTGTGTGCCGAGTTAACCCGCCCATAACTTGTAAGAACATAAAAGCAGACATGATTTCAACTAGAATGGATTATGCACAGTTATTCCAGCAAATTTCAAGGTCCGCAAGCTTATTCTTTTTTACATCTTACAGAAATGCAAATGCTATGCAAAACACTGGCCGCCTTGAAGCAGAGGTTAAAAAAAAAAAGACTAATCTATACACAATGGATTGTTGTGGAAAGAGGTCAGCAGTAATGTAAAGTATATCTGACTTGCAGGAAATGGGCAAAAAGATGCATAAACACTGATATAGACCTTTATTGCCATACACGAACGATTCACCCAAATCCACTCATGCTCAATTTGCCATACAGAACGGGCTTAACGGCAAAAAAAAAAAAAAAAATAACATAAAACATTTATGTTTATTATGCTGTCTGGAACATGTACATTCTCTTTCCTCACTATGGAAAAGGGATCAGTGTGTTCTCTATCTGTCATCTCTACACAAACACTGCCATCATAATACTGCACTGGTGGGTTTTTTCACAGCACAGCTAGAGCTTTAAATTATAAATGGACCATAACAATAATAGAAAAAAAATGCAACAACTCTTAAATGAAGGAAATGGGAAGAAATAACAGGAAGCTGTGAGAAATAAGGCGTCGCCAGGTAGGAACCAACGCTGACGCTCTCACTGCTGCCTGCTGTCGGCACCGGTATAGACTCTGCAGTGTGTGTGCAGGTTAAACAGACTTAAACACATAATCATTACCTCAGCTGTTTTAATCTGGTATCCTGGTGGAGAGGTGCTAGTGCACCTCTGTTTGTCCACTTTAGAATGGACTGTGCACTGTGGTGGCACAGACTGATCAGACTAATGAGCAAAGGTGTCATGGTGGAAGAAAAAGGCTACGTTCCTTTAATCATATGGCAAACTGAAAGACATACACAATGGGGAAAAAGGTCATAGAATTCAATAGAATAGATTCTCCAGGTGGTCTTAGGGGCTGGTTTGCATGGTCAGGGTCTGAAAGCACAACAGAAAAAGGTGAGGGCAGCATTTTGGCTGGGCGGTATACTGGTTCGTTTGCGTTATGATATGAATTTTTCACATACCGGCAACACCGGTTTAAATGGCCTAAAATGTCTGGAACTCAGCGCGGTGGTAATTTGTTTCACAGGGGACGTTTTTCAATGCTGCACCGCTGCACAGGCATAGAGCACAGGTAGAGTTGTTGGTAATAACGGACGGGAAAAAGTTCTGAACCAGGAATGTCCGGTCCAAACGGATTTTATTCTTATTTCTGCCACCTCAGGATGCATGAGGAGAGCCGGAAACCGTTATAATAATATAAAAATACCATGATATAGAATTTTGGTCATACCGCCAAGCCCTAGGTGGAACGGTCCACAGAATCCACAGTTTAGTTTGTTCTTTTTCCATTTATTATCCAACATTTACCAAAAATAAGAATCTGTTTTTTCATCGTATTACTGCTGTTGTGCTTCCAGTCTGTCACTGCTTGTGAGGTCAAGGTTAGGTGTTAAAAAACATGTTTGGGTTAAAACACACTTTCATAACACATTGCAATGTTTGGCTATCATAGTGACAGGTCCTGCCCCCAGCTCATGTGACATAGTATCAAGCCTGCTGAAGATATATACACATTTATACATTTCCAGGCCATTTCCAAGGCCTGGAAATATCAAACCTACATCCCATGTTCCTGGTAATGACTGACTGGCTGGCTATGACTGACTGGCTGGCTATGACCTTCAGCATTATTTTTAGGACTTGCACTTGGAGTGATCTGCATCATATCTGTGTCTCTGCCTTAACATTTATTTAGTCTAAATTGAACAGTTCCTATTGTTTCTATATACAGTGTAATGCTCCTGCATATCTGTTATATATCACAGTTCTAAAGTGCCAGTAGTTTTTGCTTGATTTTATCTTGAATACTCCAGAAAAACAACCTGTACATGCTTTCAAGCCGTTATTCATGCAGTTTGAGGCAGACAAATGTACTGAATAATATTCATACCCTGTGTGGTCTCAAAGGAAATGTGTAATTACTTGTCGTGATGCACCATGTCACTCCTGTGTAGGGAAAAAAAAAACAGAATGTACATGCCAGGGGGGGGTTGCAGATTTCGCAGGTGTTTTCCTCCACTTGTCAACAGGATTTTTGTTGAAAACATGACCTTGTGTCCCTTCTGGAACTCTGTACAACTCATCCAAGACGGACCAATTTAAATCAGTGTGAGCAGAGCATGTTTGTTCCTACTGACATGGCCACAATCTTATCTTGCAGCAATTATAAAATCATTCCTCCTTGTCAACACAACATGTACAAGCCAGAGGGGGAGATATGCTAAAGTCACAATAAAATGTCATTTTTTCAGACAGTTGGGCTGCCTCACTGTTTGATGTATTGGCTGTGAAGGTAAACTAATGGGATATCAGTCAGGGCAGCCCAGAATCTATTTACATACACTGCTGATATTCAGCCGCTGTGCTGCATGTGTGTCCTTTATCTAGCAAAGCAGAAAATAATGGTGTGAAGGCCAGAGGTGGTGGTGGTGGTGGTGATGGTGGTGGTGGTGGTGGTTGGGAGCAAGTAGCTCCTCTGCCTTTAGATTAATATGGGAGACTGGAGATGGCATCCTGTAATAGGTCCGCCTGCAGCTATTGTTGTTCTTTTTTTTGAGTGCAACTTTTCTAAACTTGTACTCAACAAGCAGTGACACAATGAACATTACCAACTTTATCATTCCAGTACTTGACTGCACTCTGTGTTAGAGAATCTCCTAGAAGCGGGGTCAACATAGAGCTCATACTCACACTTTAGAATTTCTGAATTATCCATGTTGGATTTTATTATAATTGCTTAGCCTGTTTAGGTGTCAGATGACACCCTACTCGCAATAGTTTCCCATTTAATTAATGAATTAGGTTTCCATGGCTACCTCTGTACTGACCTTTATATTTTGATGAACAAATCATACCGATACAAGTTCCATTCATTCCAGATATGGCCTTTAAAGTTGTCTGCCTTGTACAGAAACCCTGCCAACCCAGTCTCATACTGTGCAGTCATGTACATATTTAATCTTGTTAAGTGGTTTGTTTACGTTGTCCCTCAGCGTGAAATAAAGAGTGTGGAACCTATGAGTTGTATCCGACGTGCTTGTTCCGACAACCCGTCCAGAGAGGAGACAAACTAAGAGTAAATCTGAACACCTAACAAGCTTGTTGGACTTTGTAGCCTTAAACTGACAGTGAACGTGGAGAGAGAAAGGACAGTGATGAGGATTTATACCTGTGCCACTTCAGAGAGTACTAAATCCTGGGGTACCTGCTGAACCAGGTCAGCCACCGGTGTGCACATGCAGAACACAAATGGCCAATCAATTATTTAATATTAAAAACAGTGGATGCACCACCATGAGAAATCAAAAATGCAAGATTAAGAAACCTTTATTAAGATTAAGAAACCTTTATTAAGATTAAGAAACCTTTATTAGTCCCACAATGGAGAAATTGGATACAATGGGGAAATTGCATTGCAATTGCAAGATTGATGTCTAATAGTAAGGAACTAGTTTTCTAACTACTAGAAAACTGAAAGCTTGCAGTCATGAATGTGAACTACAAAAAAACCAAAGTGGTTGATCCAATGAAAAAAAAAATGCATAACAACTTTGGATAACCTATTTTGATGATGATGATGAAATAACCACCGACTCCTCTTGATGGTTTTAAGTAACGGCCATGAGGCAACAGCAGTCTGGTTGCTTTAATCTTCCCTCGCTGTAAGCCCAGTTGACACAGTACATATGTTATATTTGTATTTTGATGCCCTGGTTGCCATGGAAATAAAGAGTCTTGGATCAGGGAGAAGGTGTGCACAGTCTAGCAGTAGAGTGGGGCTCTGTCTTGACAGCAGAGTACCACTGGATGTTTTAACACAGCACACAAAGGACCAGATACACATTTAGAATAGAAAGCCTGTGTGTTTTGTTTTCTGTATAAGATGCACAGGAGATGCTGTCATCTCCATTGCTTTGAGAGAAAGAACAGAGGAAAAGAAAGTAAATTTTTCAAAGGTCAGCAACTGAGGATCAGGAGGATCAGGCCTGTGTGCACAATGGGGGGGGGGGGGGGGGGAGCAACCCAGTGGAGTTTAATGGGAACACTGGTCTTGGGCTCCCCCTATGTTTTAAGAGATGCAATCCCACTGTCATATATGTTGTTGCAGCCTCCTCCTTTAATGGTGTAACAGGTTTATTCATTGACACTTAGATGAAAATGGAACACAGTGTCCACAGATAAACTGCTCAACACAGCCCAACATCAAATAAGCTCACACACATTCATATCTCTTATTCATTCACTCGTTTTCATAAACGTGTTCTAACAGCAGCAAGGCCATATCTCGCTTGGTCTCTTTGTTACTTTCTTTTTCTGTTTTCTCTGACAAGGTTTCTTCACTGACTCTGACATAATGGTCGCTCAGAGAATGACAAGTTACATCACTTTGTCTCACGGTTTCTACCTAAAACACATAGTTACATAATGCTGGCGTAGGCACCGTGGACCCGCTCAGGCTGGTCAATCACACTGGTGTGCTATCAAAATGATTTTTAAGCAATACTCTATGGGGGAAAAATACATAGTGTCACATAGCTAAATAAATTTGGTCACAATCCCACAAATTAATTTTATTTTCAGGTTAAAGGTTTGACATATTTTCTTCTGTGAACTTGACTAATTGTTTTTGTTAATGTAAAGTCAATAGCAATATAGCTTTTTACAGCATCTCTGTTCCTCTGGCAGTATTTTGGCTGTTTTTTATTTGTGTTATTAATTTTTTTCATGTATTCATTTTATTTACTGTGTGTGTAAACGCCCAATCTGTGCATTATGTATATTTTCATATGGACAGCCCCCCAGGAATGCTGACAGAGAGCATTAATGCAGATATTCCCCTGCCGAAGTTGTATTTCCTTGCAGTTCTTATTACTGGAGCTTGGCAATAAATCAGAGACAGTCTTGACAGTGTGTCCCTTACCTCATGTGTAACACAACTCAGAGTCAGACCCACTACATTTGGCTATATTGCACAAGCTTGTATTGACTTACACAGCATACTTATAGCAGTGCATTAAACTGAAGACCATTGCTCAGGCTCTTTTCTGCATAAAAGCTCTTATAAATCCATTATCCAGTGGAGCACGGAGAGCACAGCAGAGCATTTAGCAGATAACGTCTGAGCTCACTGAACAATATAGATTTAGATATAGATCCTGACACAAGAAGATTATTTATTATACATTTCATATAACTGCATAATTTATTTAAAATGCTAGAAAGACAAATATTATAGTTTAGTCCTATACTTAAAATATAGAAAATATGTTGTCATATTTACATGGTGCTGGAACACATCTACTTTCTCTCAGTGTTTTTTTTCCTGTATATTTCTTAAATTAAGTTTTCTGCCTTGATGGTTCGCACACATTTTGCTATCATAACTTGTATGCAGTAATTTGACTCGACTGGTAAAATGATGGATGGTTAACCAATAGTGAGCATCCAAGAGCTGCTCTCGACTCCCTTGTACTCTGGAGAGATTTTAGCATATAAACCATCTCAACCGAGATCCCATCCAAGCAACATGAGTCTCCTAAAGTTATCTGAGAAGAAGAGAGGCAGAGAAATGAAAAAATTCAATTTATATCAGACAATTCAAATTCAGAACATAGCTCAAATTATATTATGTAGTACAAACATATAAATAAGCAATGTATCACTGAGGCTGTAATAAACAGAACATTTAAATGTTACATTAATATTAACATTCTCTCCTCAGTGCTATTTCAAAAGACAAAATCGTTATATATGTACAATACATACTACATATTAATCCATTTATACAACCAAGTGCAAAGGAAATACATACTGAAATGATACACATAACATAAAGTTAGGACACAGGAAATGTCAGTCAGCACTCCTGTACATTTAGCATTTTAAATATAAAGTTATGAACATTTTTTTCTCCCAACCATACATCTGTCCAGAGGTAATTATCCAATCTACCCACAAAGACCAAAGCCTGTTTAGCTATACACAGGGTCATTTACATTTGTTTAACTGCCACACAGACACCAGAACTAGTTGCAAATTTTTTGCAGGATTGGCCGTGAGGCTGCTGTCCCGAGGTGGGTGGCTGGAGCTGGAGTAATGACAGCATGGTCATATAGCTGGGAGGCATGACAGCTGTACCGCTAAAACCACCAAAACGTCATAGCAAACCTTATCACCTTCTTATAACCTTACAACATTCTGGCATGAAAACATTTTATGAGTTAACTCCGATGCTACGTGCAGTTAAAACAATCATTCTTTCTGGGTCTTTTTATGGGATTCCAGATCTATAAAAACACACATCACACACTGCAATGATCTTTATTTAAGCATCCACAGTCGGCAGACTCCCTCACACTTGTGGCTCATCCTGCAATCAGGCTCTGCAGTGTATACATTCTGCTTCTGCTTTGCTAGATTGTTCCGTTTCCTGACTCGGTAACAAACGTCTCGGTCAGTCCATTTAAACCTCATTCTGTGATCAATCAATCAATTAATCAACCATTGACTGAGTCTATGAATTTGCAGTTCATGTTTTTGTAAAAGGATCTTTGAGGTTTATTGCTAGTAAATGAGTTTCAAGGGTCAACTATAATCAATACGTGATCATTTTTCATATCAAATTTCTCCAAAAATATTACAACATTGTTTAGTTTTTACACAGTAAATCAAATAATTCCTTGTTCAGTCTTTCTGTTGAGTATCGCAGCCAACCAGGTTTTAATTTAGTTCCGCTGAGAGGCATGTAATTAATTCGCTATAAGCAGTAATGAGTTGCATTGTAATGTAGCATGTAATCTCCACCTGTGTCAAAAAAAATGGCTGTGGTGTTTGCCTGTGTCTCCAGATATACCCGTCTTCAGTCCTTTTCTTCCTCCTCTTCGGTGAAATGTCCCTCACAGACATTTCCTTTTATTACCGGCACACGAATACAGTGGGAAGAAAAAGTAGCACACTAGGTGCAATTGGTTTGATGACAGCGAGAGAAACTAGGGGAAAGACTATCATCCTCTGCAATGCAGGCCCCAAATAAGTGTGAGTGTCCTTTGTGCAGTGGACTGTGGCAGATTTTAATCAGCTCCTCACCTCGGCTCCGGCAGGATACGCACCACAGGAGCGGAGGGGCCCAGAGACGCACACGTGACACTAAAGGATCCTCCTAATGGCAAAGAAAGAAGCTAATAATGCAGGACATCCATTATCAATAGTGGCATTGGTGTGCACACTGATTTTTAACTGTGTAGCACCTCAGAGAGGGTGTGTTTACTTCCACTCAGGCGGGTCAAGGAAACGACAAAATTATGACTGTCAAATCCTTCATCAAGCCTGGATACAGTAGTGTGATTTTCAAAATAAAACAATCCAACACTAATTACCTCTAACTGCTCAAGTGATATTCCCATCGCTGGTTACAAGTTGCCAGCAGTTGCTGCAGTGGCTGCTTTGCAATCAGCTCAGAGTGTTGTCTGTGCAGGCATTTCCCACAGAACACCAGCTTTCAGCATTCAAATGATAAATGGAGGCTGCCTGCTGCCTGACACAGACATTTCTGCAGGAGTGTATCAGTACAGGAATCACAAGGCGTCACATGCTACGAACATGCAGTAACTTCATAATTTACTGCATTTTTGTAGGCTTTAATTTGACATTATATGTGTAATTCATGGTGGAGATGCACGCTAACTGTTCCATAAACTTTGTTTTTTTTTTTGTCTGCTTCCGCCACCAGTGGACAGCAGTCCTCGGGGCATAAACACTGCCAGTCCAAATGTTTATTTGGATCCACCTGGCAAGTCTGAGAGAAAGGCCTCCTAATAAGCAGGGGGAGGATCTGGCACAGGATGAATCTCTAACCCTAATCTGCCAAACTATAAACTGCTCTACAAGGAGAGACATATGAGCAAACGCATACACAGAAAGTACTGTAAATTCTGTTGAATTAACTCGCTGTCATGTTAATGACCGGATAATTAGTCACTATGTGACCTTCAGCTCTCAGCACCTCCTATTTCACATGGGTGCACAAATTAATTTAGCTGTCCCACTTTCTGCTGTGACTGTATGAAACCAAAGCAACAAAATAAAAGCAGGTAAGAGGCTGTAAAGCAAACTGTATTAAAGGTCGGGTAGGAGATTTCATTCTGATGCACTTTTTGTTAAATTAGTGTAACTTCTCTTTACAATCCGATAGCAACCGATTAGTTCGGCAGTTTCGCTTTAAAACGAAGAATATGAATCATCTGTGGAAGCTATAAAACACTAAAAACATCAGCCAACGCTACGAGGCGCCCCTGCTGGTTGACTGCTCTTCCTGCTCTGCGTGCATCAGAGAGGTACGTGCATGATGGCCGAAGTCACAGACTGGTTGGGAGGCGTGGCTTCGGGGTGATCTCAGAGAGAAAGGGGCGTGCGTTTACTTTCAAAATCTGGCTGACTCTCACTGAGTTTTCAAAATCTCCCACCCTACCTTTAAATTAAATGTATGTGATTTAAAGTTTTAATGTAAAAAGATCTGATTGATTTTAGTTAATTAGACGAAACAGCTCAATGCACCCAATCCTTCATGTCAGCAAGTTTCACAACACTTTATGGTAATTTGGAGGATGTGTGTGTTAACACACTCTTTCTTCCATGGCTCACTTACGCACAGGATAGTGTGATGTTGTGTACTTTATGATCAGCCCTCCCTCACTGATGTTTTCTCCTCCACAGTTAAACTGTAAACATGGTTTTATCTTCCCTGCCTGTAATGTTCTGTTGAAAAGGAGTTTTATATAGCCACAAATAGAAGCCATCAAAACAGAGAAGAGCAGTGAGTTTCCCCCCCAGAAGATTCACACTGGCAGCAGCGCGGCTGGACACATAATGGGATCGTTTGAGGACAACAGGCGCGTTGCATTGTTGTGCATTGTCTGCACTTGTGTAAAAACACTGTACTCTTTAAAAGGATGGAACTCCGTGGCTGATTTCTCTGGTGTGATTGTAGACATCCTGGATGATAATGGTGATAATGAACTGGGAGCATGCAGAGCGTCGAGCTCGGCGTACACCTCACAGCAGCAGTCTGGCATATGGCGTGAGATTTCCGTGCCTCCTCAACATTTGTTGACCTTGATTTCAGCCTGCCTGCCTCCCATACATAATTAGCACCTGTTAATTTCTGCTCTCCTCCTCCATCATCTTTAGTCACATGCCAAGAAGGAAGTGGCAAATGCTTAACCAGCCTTCCCCTGTTTCAGCAGCAGTGTAGTGAACACTGTTGTTGCTGACCAGCTAGCTGGCTGGTGGCTGTCCCGCTGACTCACTGATCAATAGCTAATTCCCTTAAATAATCAAGGGGCCCCCCTGCAATGGGAATGTGTTGGGAGGTGTGATAATTGATTGCTTTTGCTCGACATTTTCCCCAGTGAGTTCACTCTGTTCTCCACTCCGCCGCATTTTTCATTGAGCTGTTCAACGAGATGCTGAGGTATGCGCCTTTCCATGCATCACTTCTGGTTAAGGGTGCATGCGAAGATGTAACTCAGCTTTGCTTAAGAAATTTACTGTGGAGCAAATCTTACCGGGGCAGAAACACACAGACATGCAGATCTGTTTGCTTTCTGTTCTGATGAGTTTGTATTTATGGTGTCCCCCTCTCCATTATCCATATTTCTGAGAAAACATACCAGAAATCATGACAAAGTTTAAGAATGATGCCCAAGAATCTATGTTATCTGTATGGAGTATTATGGCAAAAAAGGGAAACACTTATTTTATTTGCCAAATTGCTCATTATTGCTGAGAAACAAACTTAAAGTGCTTTAACTTAGTTACCACCATTTTTACAGCAGCTGACTTGTGGGATTCAGGCCTCAGCTGTGCTGCTGAAGAGATGAAGAGGACTGGAGGCGAGTTTTTTGCCTGCCTTGCAGTTTTTGTGCCTCAGATCTTCAGTGTGTCAGCCTGTTTGTGTATGTGTGTGTATTTATGATTGTGTGTATGCATCTGCATCCATGCCAGGAGGGCTGGAATAAGAGGGAGAGAGAGAGAGAGGGTGGGCGAAAGTAGAGAAATAACATTTTACTGTTGAAGAGGTTCTTTGAGTGGCACAAACCATCTGTTGTTTTATTCTGTATTCTCTTGGTTGTTTATCTGCCAAAACCACAAGCGTTAGAGGACGAGACATAAAAGATGTGCACAGACCCTGAGCCAGTTGCAAGACAACACAAATTGACAACCACGATCTCACAAGTGAACTCACATTGATTCATTTTAGGGTGTAAATTGGTTGGTTGGATGCGTGTTTAGTGGTGTGAGGCGGCCCAAAGGTCACTGTTTATTCACATTCTGGAGTCAAAATTATGAACCCCCTATTGAAATGCCATTCTTTTTCAAATAGTTCCCAAATTCTGTAAGTCCTAAAAAAATAGATATTAAAAAAATCTTCATAAAGGGGCTAATCATTTCATCTCCAAATCACAAACTTTGCCAGCTGATCTGATAGATCATTTCCATAAGCAGATGCAGTTTGTCCTCTCGTCTCTCTACATTTCCTTTCTTTTGATAAATTGCCAGCAGTCAGATGAGCTTTCCTGTGGAAGCCCAGTATTTATGTTAAATCATCTTCTCTTTATTAAATTTCACCTTCTGGCTCAGGCTCCCATTTCATCATGTAATGCCAGATTGCAATATACTATTAGTTATTAGAATAGCCTCCATTTCATGAAGCTAATGGGAATCACATTAAATTGTAGATATTCAAATGACTGTTTCATAGGAGCATGTTATTTGCCCTCTGATGATATATATACATATATTTTTAGTAGCCATTAGTAGAAACATTTTGTTGTTTCTTTCAAAAGAGGGTGGAGGTTTCCTCATATGTTATGTAAGCCAACCACAAGGGGCACTGCAGCACCAAACTGATGGCCAGTCTTTCTGTCAGCACATCCTCACCAGTCCTTGGAAACACAACGTGTGAATGTGTGGACATTTCTCCAGCCATATGTCTATGCGTTTATGGGGATGGAGCGTGCTGCGTGTCACCATGGTAGCCAGAAGTGGTGAAGGCAAAAGGGGAGGGTTTTCTTTCTTTTCCGTGATCTTTACCGAACTCTGCAAGAAAATGAAAAATACATTTAAAAAATAAAATTTGACAATAAGTAAAAAAACTTCCACTTAGGTGGAAGCGAATACTGGACTCCTGAAAGGAGGTCTGTCGCACTTCCTGTCAGGAGTCTAGGTCCACAGGCCACTGGTAGGACTACAAACATGGCGGCGTGCCACCTCCCGGGACCCGGAACTTCCAGCCACGCATCAGACTCCCGCCAGTAAGGGTTAGGCACGCGCTCCTGTGACCCCCTGGGAATGCCGCCCTATTTGAATCACATCACACTGCCACAGATCGTCTTGTGATTATTCTCAGCGTTCCAGCCTTTTTCTGACCCAGCTTACCTTTGCCCCCTGTTTGGATTACCTGTCTTCCCCCCGTCGGTACCTTCGCCACGGTGGACTGCTTGTGTTTCAAACTTTGGCTTGGACTTTTGACTGTGTTTGCCTGCTCCTTACCGGATACCTCTGCTTATTATGTGCTTACCTGTGTACCGACCTGGACTGTCCCGTTATTCTCGTGCACTTGAGTCCTCTTCCTTGTGGCCCTGACACTTCCTGCCTTGTAACTCGAACCTTGTGGCCGTCCAGCATAAACATAGCTATGTTCAGGATACCTTGTTTAGCTGTATCTTTTCTAAACGTTTGCTGCCATTTCAATGTTAGCAATATTGGTCTCTTCTTCAAATTGAGGTCTTTTCTACTTTATGCAAATGACAATTGTCCAGCATACAACAACCTTCTACAACCTTTATAAACTCTACTCAGATTCAGCAATTTATAGGGATCATTTAGAGCCTTTAAAGTTTCCATTAATTTACACTCACGTGTTTTGGTGATATAAAACATTTTTTAAAGGCCAGAGTTCTTCTACTCATACTTCAATAGATTCAGACTCAGAAAACCTTATTTATCCCCAAAGCGCAATTCAACTCCTACAGTTCATCAGCAACTGACACTCATCCACACACCACCGAGGATCATAACTAAAAAAAAAATAAATACAAAGTTTTATGACATTTCTTCATCTGTCACTGCTGTCTTGTGAGCTAGGCCAGCTGTTCCAGTTTTGATACTTAACTTTCCAGAACAGTTGCAGTCTGTAACCTTACAGCTAATGGACTGATGTGGGAGTAAAACATGCAGACATACAAAAAATGTCAAAGTATTCCTTTAAGGATCCATTTAAAGTTTGAGATCATTCAGCAAAAAAATTCAAACTGACAGCTGAGCCAGAGTCCACCTGCTGATGGAAGATCATGTGATGTGATTGACAGTTTGAGAACAGCTCCTAAATTAACCTTCCAGGTGGAAATGCTGTGTCAGCTGCTGCTTCAAACTTTAAGTCTCGGAGTTCTTTTAGATGTAAAGCTGTAGGTGAAGGTGAAAGAGTTTGTAATCACAATCAAGTAAATAAATTGTAAAGAAATGTGAGGCTGAGTAGAGATGAGCAGGTCATCTGTGGTCATATTCCCACAAGTCCGGCTGAATGTATTCATTATACAGTAGATCTAAATGTAGTGAATGATAATTATCCAATTATTACTGTATTATCCCAAAGAATGAGATGTCATTTATTTCTTATTTAAATTAATTCTGTAGCTATCCTACTGAGTTTCATTTAATTTGGAGCACTTTTTAAAAGCTTTTATTAAAGGCAATTTCTGGAATGAAGAATTGGTCTTGATTGGCTCTCCTCACTGTAGAATTACTCACTTCCTCTAATCAGGCCGTTTTGCAGCATTTGAGCTGGAAGACCTCCAAACAGCAGGCTTGCCCCCATTTAAACACACAGAGCTGCTGCTGTCAACGTGTGGCCGCTCTCTTTTGAATACTCTCCCTTTAAAAAATCCATCCAATTAATCCTGAATTAATTGCCTTTGTTCATTAGCATTTCACTTGTGGGCTCTGTAGAACACAGCATACTTTAACATTACATTTATTTGCCTGTGCTGCTGCAGAGTGAATGACTGGTTAACCTGGAGATCTTATGTCAAGTGTGTTTCATTATAGAACCATTTCCACTCTTAGCAACCTACATTCAGGACTCTTCATATGGTGACCTTCACGTGCTGTCTGAGTTGAGTCAGAATCACTCTGTGTGCTGTCTTCATGTCAGACTACCACCTGTTTCTTCAGCTCTCCCTCACACAATCCTCTGTAAAGTCTTATGATTTCCTCCAGACTGTTGTTGGCAGTGGACTCGCAGCAAAAACTGAGGTTTTTATGGAGGAAAATCCATGCAATAATGATGTAAATATTAGACATTTAGGCCCACAGTCCAAACAGCTGTCCACGAAAGTGTTTGGATTACGTTTGCACACACACAAGCTGCTTGGAATAACTTGGTGGGTGATATTTTAAAGCTGTAAACATGCCGCCTTAATACACAACACAGGAGGGGGAAGGATTGCAGGATCTTGCTTTCATTTCAGCATCATATGGTTCAGCATTTGGACTCCTAGAGTCAACACTCACATACTTGACACATTTAAGGCATCTAGTAGTGATGATGTAGACTGAAAGAATACTCCTGACGCAATTTCCCTATTGTGGGACTAATAAAGGTATTGTTAATCTTAATCACCTGTCACCCTACTCATTTCAAGCATGTGACCGGCTCTTAATAGTGTAACGTGGTTCTGCAGCGATGGTGTGGAGCTTCAGGGATGCACATTTAGCTGTTGTTGCTACCTTTGCAACAAGGAGGCAGTGTAAAAAATAGGGTGGTACTACCACAGATGTAGGCTTCTCTTGTCTGTGTTTACTGATGACAGTTCCTCTGCTTTCTCAGTTGAAAGGAAAAGCAGTGTTGTTGTGTCCCAGTTTTGGTTCAAGACATTTTTTTTTACTAATCAGTATCATAAAATGTAAAAACTATGGAGAAGTTTATGAAGAGTCCCTGGGTGAAGCTCCAACCATGGCCAGGTCGGCAACATCTGATTTGTCTAAACTCCTATGCAATGCAAATGCAGGCAGAGGTAAAGCTTGAGTGTAGCTGAGGTGGGTGGGTACTTGTGTTAGCAGAAAGCTTGGTATTGGCACCATCACTAAAAATGGTCACAACCTCAGTTATGCAAGTTTACGTCGAGGTCTATATGACTCACTTTTAGAGCTTGGACCTCTTCTGCTGGTGGACCTCACAGTCAAAACATGTCTTGCCAGAGGTGCTACTGGTGGGTGCTTAGCATCCTAACATTTGACTCTGTCTCCTAGATTGTCATACATTCTGATAGAAATAAAGTCATGTTATTAATGAACATGGACTGCATTCAGAAACATAAAAAGACTCCCAGTTGGTACACGAAATCTTGATCTCAGATTCTCATTGGTGAGATCTGGCCCCTGCTGTGAATCAGTCCACATTTAGCTCATCTCCCTCACACGCGTTCCCCAAAGCAACAAGAGCCAAGCCAAGTGAACTTCTCTGCAACAAGCTGGCATCTGCCCTAAGTACCTGAGCTGGAACCTTCCTCAGCTAGCCTTTGACCCTATTAAAATTCCATTGTGCGAAACCTGACCCAACCTGTCCTGAGAGCAGGTAAAACTGATGTAATGATGTTCGGACTGAGCAAAAAGAAGAGGCGTTTTTCCTTATTATCATCATCTCTTTTTATGCCTGATTGATTATAAAGGTTTGATGAAAGCATTAAGTCCTTATCTTTGGCTGCTGGACATCACGATGGGGCCTTACAGCTTTTAACCAGATTGAAAGTGCACTTATCACTGCACCTTTTATGCAAGAACTGGCTGGCTCTTTCTCGCTCTCTCTCTCTCTTCTTGTATAACAGCCAATAAGGTACTTTTATTTCCAGGTCCGTTCTTGGCCCTATTTCTTTTATATCTCTGCAATTATACCTGTCCAAAATCTATTTAATGCGACATTCACAGGACTTTATTCCCTCTGTTCATTTGCCTTGACTTGGTCCTTACAATTACTACTTGAAATGTGTCACTTGAAGAATTTAAAAAGCTCACACGGTGCCTTAAGGAAGACTTTTCGGGGTCATTTTTGTAGTTTGAAGCCATCTCTTGAATGTTGAGGTTAATGTGTTGGTGACATACCATGCATTTCGTGACAGATATTTACTTCCTTCAGTAGACAGCCTCATATTTCAGTCCCAGTTTTTGCAAGTTTAAAAAACGTTACCTCACTTGTGACATCAGCAGGTACACAACAAAGGCTCAGACATCCTTTAACCCATCAGTTTGTCGTGTCTGAACTCACAATATGAGAGACAGTGTTAAGAAGTCATAGAGATAAACTGAAATGAAGACGATGCAGGAACTGCAATATTTGACGCTTTCATATGCAAGCCCCATAGACCGCTATGTAAACATGTCCAACTTAATGGCAGGAATAAACATGTTCACAGCCTGCTACAAAACAATTAAAGTTTATATTGTTGAGGTGACATTGCTTACAGCTCCACTCGGGCTACACCTCTTAGCCTGTATTTGGATTAACTGGGAGTTTAGGTTAGGTAGGAGTCATACACTGCCACACAGACTCAGAAGCATACGGATGATGTCATGGAGGTTTCAGCCCTGTTAATATACAGGACAAGCCTGTTGTTGCAGTTGTTTCTAACCCTAAGAAAAGGTTTAGGGCTGCTCTGATGATTAATGTCAAGATGATTAATGGTGAATAATGTTTTTGCTGCTGGTTCCTAGAGTTACGGATTTTAAGTCAATTAGATAAAGTCTTACAGTTAAAATGAGAATGTTCCAGCAGCAAAGGAGTCATTGACTTTAAGAGCTGTGTAATACATTTACCATGTGAGCAGTTGTAACAGCTGGTAATTCATCCCCCCTTTAATGTTTATTTTAGACTCAGTCCTGGATTTCTAAGGGAAAATACGCCTCTGTGGTTGTTTGTGTAGTCTTACACACTCTTGACAAAGATGGGTTTAAAGTCAGTGAGGCTTAGTGAAGTCAAAGTCTTCTATACATGGCAACCATGCCCTGAGGGTTTACTGTATGTTGTCCAAAAATGTGCTTTGCATACCACGGCGATGCTCCACAAGTTTACAGGTGTCTTCGTTTGCATAAAATAGATAAAGCCTTTGTTTTGTTCACATGCTGCTTCTCAATATTCAGCACCTGTCTATGCAAATATCTCTCCCCTGTCTCATCTGTGTATTTGGAAACCTTTCGTATTTGTTTATCTTCCCCGGGCCTTGTCAGAGGAGGACGCTGACCTTTCAGATCTCCCCCCACCCCCCACTCCTGTGACCCAACAGCAGCGGCGACCGGTGCAGAAAGATCACTGACAGACAATACCCTGTCAGACGCATGGGTAATGTATAAGCTGCAGAGTGCGGCTGCCTGTGCAGAGGGGGCCGGCGACAGAGGCAGAATGTTAACCTGCTGTTTGGCCTCATTTCTCAACGGTATGTCAGAAGCTATTGAGTTAGCTTTAAAATACACAACAGGATTTTTTTTTGAATGTCACAACAGTCTGAGCTGTAGGTGTAGTTTTAAAACACAAAACAATGCCTTCACACACCCACAAGCTCGCATACAGTCTGTTGGTTTAGCATACCTTTGGGAATATTACACTCACTAAGCTTGTTCCCTGTGGGCTCGCCCTAAAACTCGTTCGTCCAATTAAGACAGATTACAAGTCTACATCACCATATAATGCTGCTGCACTGGTAACATTTTTGAGGAAATGTTTGAGTAAACATTTCCACAACTTTGATTGCTCAATCACTAGGGTAGGGTAGGAGCTCACCCCGTCCCAATCACATGGACGCGCATTACCTGAAGACGAGCTGTGGTCTGTGACTTCGGCCATCATGCACGTACCTCTCTGGTGCGCAGAGCAGGAAGAGAGTGACAACCAGCCAATCCTCCGTGCAGGGTCCACCCAGGGGATTGGCTGATGTTTTTAGCGTTTTACAGCTTCCACAGATGATTCATATTCTTCATTTTAATGCGAAACTGCCGAACTAATTGGTTGCTATTGAGTTGTAAAGAGAAGTTACACTAATTTAACAAAAAGTGCATCAGAATGAAATCTCCTACCCTACCTTTAAACAAATAAGTAGCGGTATTACTTTAACTTAGCACAAAGAAAGCAGAGAGAAATGAGTGACTGTTTCCTAGCATCACCAACAATACCTGTATGTGCTATATTTTGTCTCTGCCACAAATAATCTGTCAGTGTGTCAAGTGATCTGAATCTGCAATATATCCTCACAATGATCATATAGTGGATCAAAGGTGTTGCGCTCTTTATGAGTAAAACACACAGGAAATGCATACTCAAGTATTTTATAATAATTTACCTTCATTACAAACTATAGAAAACAAATAAATATTGTAGAATTATCATGCTAAATCTTCATAAACATGCAGGAAATAGAGCATGCTCTGGAAAGATGTGAGTACAGCTATGTTAGATAGCTCTACAAGACAGCAGGCAGCATGGTTTTAATGCTAAGCTAAGGTAAATTCCTCCTGGACGTTTCTAAAAGCTCCTGGCTACAGACTGACACTAATGTGTGTGCATCATAGAGGGTCTGCCAAATACAGATGTCAGGCAAGCAATTATTCAAAATTAAGCTTAGAGCCAATGCAAATTTGAAGAGTCTGCCTGAAGGAAGGGCAAAACAGGAAGCTGGCACCAGGTACTACTTGGAAAAATCTGAAAGGTAAAATAATTGTGGACAGTTATGGACAGTTAAGATGAATATTCTTTAATTAAATCAAGCTGTGATTGTAGCTCTTCAGTCCATATTCTGCAGTACACGGTCTTCTCCAACTCTAAGACAGATGTTTTTTTCCTTTCTTTAATTGCTGCATCTAATTGTGTTAAAAACATTTTGTCAGGCATTTAGTTGGCTGGAGAGATGCATCTGTTATGTAACGGTGAACAAAAACGGTGTTTATACTCCTGACCTGCAGCTAAGTGGCAAAACAAAAGCACAAAAGATTTAGAAAAATGACAAAAGTATGATTTAACAAAACGCCAAGAGGGATTTAATTTCATAAAACTCTCTGACTTTCTGTCACAAATGTAGACATCAGTATCTACTGAGTGCGCCAAGTAGTGTTGTGTGTGAGTGTTTTGTCAAACTGGAGTTCAAGCTGTTCCTTCTTTCACCAGAATTTGTCTCTATAGATTTCTGAGGCACATTTGGCAACACAGGCTGAAACAGCAGCTGCACATCGGTCTCCATATGCCACCGCTCCCAAACACTCCTCTAAGTAAAACCAGGGCAGTGTGAGATGTGTCAGGGAGCACTGATGCTTTACTCCAGATTCTTTTCTCATCGTCATTGTTGTTCATTAGGATCAATATGGCTTATTACAGAGAAGAAACGAGCAAACTGAAACAACACACTTTGATCTTACGTTGTGTCAGAGGCTGGGTTCATTCTGGGAATAACATCATTATGCAAGATCCGTGCTTGAGAGTCCAAGTGAAACTTGGATTCTCTTCAATTTTTATGCAAGAAAATCTCTCATATATTGTGTGGTAGTGTAGCTTCAGCTGACAATCCAGGGCCTTGTTGCTAGTAGAAGCGCAGCCACCTCCCATGTTCTGACTCATAGCTGTGTACAGCTCAGAAGCACCTACAAACAACATGTTAATATGAGTCACAGCTAGCCCGCCTGGTTGATATGGCTCTGTATTTACTACTGTGTTAACAGTTGTTAGGGGAGTGCAAGAAGTCCCTGAGGACTATGTTTATGTTTCATTAATGAAGGAGCCCTGCAGGTATTGTGCAGGATAATGAGGGACATGTTTTTCATCTCCTGATTGAACACAAATAAACATGTGTATCGTCATCAAATTGTTCCTTTAAAGTTACACATTTACATTTTTTTTAAAACTAAATAGAAACATGTCTAAATGTGAACAGAATTAGTTGTACAAATGATGTCCATGCATTTTGTTGCATAGATAAAGCAGCTATTGCAAGCCTGCAGCATTGCATAATGATGTTAGTCAATAGCTGCGGTACAGTTGAGACGCTGCGATCCTCCACAGGATCACAGAATGCAGTCTGGTCTGGAAGCAGCATGTCCCCACAAAACACACCCGTTTTGGTCAATAACACACCCACCAGATACATACCTGTGTGTTACATTTACATTAATGGAATATATGATCATGTTGCCCCATGGGATACTGTCACAAAAGTCTGAGTCGGAGGTTTGAATCCTGCAAGCAATCCACTGGTTTAAAAAAAATACTCAGCAATGTATCAGTGCCCAATGAATCCTGGGATATGTTAAGGATCCACCTGATGCATTCTTCATTAGCTGGAGAAAGACAGATGCATTTGTCGGCCACATTTTAAGGAAGCATTGAAATGAACCAGCCTTGTCCCACAAAGTGACACAATCCGTCTAATATTTCGTCTTTCAAAGGCTGCAGCCCTTCAAATGGACCACAGATAATGACTGAAACACATAATGCAAAGATGGCTGAGGCTTTGGGATAAGCAAAATTTAGAGAGCATGATTAACAGCCAATGCCAAAGGCTTGTATTCATTGTATTGAATGGCAATGTGTGCACACATCATGACCAACGCATCCTCACACCTTTTAGATGCATGGTCAGCATATAACACAAGCGACCAGCCCAAGACCGTGACAGCGTCCAAACTTCCAAACTTCGGAATGACTGTGGAACTCAGGAAACCCAGAGTCCAGTGCTGCTGGTACATGTCTGTACTATGTCCTCACTGTGTTAAAATGCTTTCAGTTAATATCTTTGGGTTTCAGCATAGAATTTCATGGTAGAATTTATGGATTAAATTACATAGTTTGGATATTGGTCACCATGGATACAAATCCTGCTCTGCCTTTCCAGGAGCAGCAGGCATGGGTTTACGGTGTCAGTAAGGATTTCCATTTAGGTCAGACAGACCCTTCTGATCCTAAGTGTTTCATTTGGACCCTGACCGCACATCCTTATGTGTTGCTTCGCTAGTGAGAACACACACACACACACACACACAGGGTTGGAGGCCCTGAAGCAAGCTGTGTGTATCACGTCATCATGAATCTTATCAATTGTAACTGGTTGTTGGATGATTTCTGTGTTGTATCAGCACCAGTGTTAATTTTGGCAGCAATTTCTGATTTAGTTTTTATTTTAGTCTTTTGACTAAAATGTCATTTGATTTTAGTCACGTTTTAGTCATCAACATTTTTAAAGTTTTAGTCTAGTTTTAGTCGACTAAATATCAAAGAATTTTAGTTGAATCTGAATTTAGTCGACTAAAATTCTGATATATATTTTTTCATGAAATAATTAAGGTTTGAAGTGCAATAAAAACAGGCACAGCTTTAACTTTTGTTAACTTATTTTGACACCTCTTTATTTAATTTCTATGACCTTTTCACAAAAGAACCAGTGAACAGTGAGCTGCTCTCCCTGAACACACTGTTCAGTCATGACCTTCTTCATGAATACTCCATAACTACAGCAAAACACTTCAGTGACAACTTAGAAACAGTGCGCATGCTGTAAAACCATCAGCAGCTGTGTCTTAATTTATAGATTTTGTCACGTGTATCTTTGAACGGAAGTTAAGACGACTCGTCTGCAAACGTCGCTTCAGGTTTGTTGTGTTTTTACCGCTGATAGTCGCTCCGCACGGTTTGCAAACCGTCTTGTTTGTCTTGACATCAAACGTGTCTGTGTCTGTTCTTCTCCTGTGTTGTGTTACCATGCACGAGTACGCCTTCTTCCAGCATCGTGGGGTAACGTCCTTACACAGAGAGATCACTTCTGATTGGCTCTCTGCCGCCGTCTCCTGATTCGTCCCTCCTTTCCACAAACAAAATTTGCTCTGATTGGATCTCGTCTCCATCAATAATTTCGTCTCGTTTTTATTCGTTGACGAAAGTGTCGATACATTTCGTCTTCGTTTTTGGCACCGTGCGTTAGTTTTTATTTAGTTATCGTCTCATTTTTATCAGCAAAAAAAGGTTGTTAATGAAAACTATGACGAAAATAATTCGTCAACAAAATGAACACTGATCAGCACTTAGGTTTTAATGTGCGGAAAGAAAGAGTTAAACTACAAAAACAACCAAAAGCACTGAACATAATCCAAACAGAAACAAACTCCCTCTGGGGGAAAAATAAAAAGACATTTTCAGGTTTACATTCCACTTGGATGCTGAAGGTTAGTTAGCCGACTCCTGTAAGATTTAAATTCCACATGTTATTCATGTTACTTAAACACCTGCTGAGTCACTGGCTCCTGCACCGGCAGTGCTGTGATCCTGTTGTTTTGAAGGTACATGATCGGATTACCAAAACCCTCAGCAGCAGCAGGTAGTCCTGTGTTCCTACCGCATCACAACACTGAGTGCATATGAAGCACCCCAAGACAATCCTCCAAAAGCAAAAGTAAACATGGTGGACTGTAAGAAAGAAGTGTTTAAATGTGTTCCTGTGAAGAGCAGGAGAGGGTGTGACCTGAGCAGAGCTACAATCAAGGCTAATGTTGTGTAGCATGGTAATGCTCACTGACACACTGAGTGACGTCAAAGCATTGCTGTGAAATCAGCTTTTTAGACCTGATGAACGAGCCCTCGAGCTCATAATAATCATGCTCAAGTAGGCCACCTGAAAATGCTGTGTGAGTTCTGATGCATGAATTGACTTTAGGTACAGCGCTTTTACCCGGTAAGGGATTAAATATTCATCTTTGGTCTTCAAGAAACCCAATCACCACAAAGTTTTCTGCTTTTTTGCCCCATCAGTCAGTCACGAGACCCTGCGTTAATTACAAAATCCAGAGCATCGACCTTGTGTTGTAAAGGCTCATCTGATAAAACGACGTTTGTTTGGGTTATTACAACCACCAAGGCTTGTAGGGTAAACTCATTCCTAAAAAGTTAGCAGCAAGAAAAAAAGCAAATCAAATTTAGCAAATAAAAAAAGTGGCATAGCCTCCATTTAGATAGCAATCACTTAATTTCATTGGAATTAATTTGGCTCAGCTGGAAGTGTAAATTAACCTGCCAATACCCTTTGCAAAGAAATATGTACATTCTTTATCAAGGGCTTGGCACCAGTTAATTGATTTCAGCAGCCTGCCAAACAATCACATCCTAAATTGTTGTGGTTAATTAAAACAGAGTTTTTGTGATGAATGAAATAAAACCCACACTGCTGGGAAAGACTCTTTCTGTTCAGGATTACACTCACATTATGATGTCATTTGACATGAAACCACAAAACAAAGGAAACGTTTTGGGAGGTCAGGTTGTTTATTAAGGATGTCATGAAGTCCCACATCAATTTACAAGCAGTGTAAAGCATGTGGAAGTCTCACATTATCCATGTGCCCTGCATTATTTCTGCAGCAGTCACAGTGATGCGACTCTCTCTCTCTCTCGCCCCCTCTCTCTGTGAGGCAGAATGCTTCCTGCTCTGATTGATGTGTGAAATTAGAGCGAGGAAGGAAGCAGACCTGCCATGTCCGTCTGCTGCAGAACTTACCACATCCAAAAAAAAAAAAAAAAAAAAACACAAATATCCCAGTTGTTGTTGGCTGTTTAGTGCAAGCTGAGGCACGTATCAATCATAATCACAGCGCATATTGATTGAGTGTGGGCGTCGCTCGGGTAATGATGAGTGAAAGGATAGAAGGGAGCTGAAAGATGTATGTTCTGGAGGCATTTTTCTTCACATATACAGTTATAAATGTGTGTTTATATAGCATAGAAAAGTAGGAAAGTGTAGAAATGAGCACTTGTGTTGCAAAGGCCAAATGTAGACATCAGGTAAACACTACAGTCCTACACTACACTGTCGCAACAAGAGATTCAACTCTGCGTTTGGACACCTGGAGGTCAGGAGATTTAAGCAGTACGTTAAGATGATATAGTTTTTGCTACTGAGTGGTGCTAAGACCAAATACACAACTCCCCAGCCCCCCAACCTGAATACCAAGACCTCAGTCTATGAATAACAAAACAAGGCTCCCTCCACCTCCTGCACCAGTGTGGAAAACCAACTCTTTGCCTTTTTTTTTTTTTGGAAGGTTCAGTCCTCTCGCTCCAGCTGTGACCACCAGTTGTGGAATATCTGAAAGCTCAGTTTGAATTTAGCTTCATGTTGCATATACCTTGAGCCATAGCAGCAGGTGACTGTTGATATGGATAATGTTATTGTTCACCATGGCTTCTGAATTCTGATGCAAAGGCCGTAATGGCTCAGCAGCATCACCTGCTATTTGAACTGCATCAGCCAGAGCAGAGTCTGCTCTGTAAGTGCTTATATATATATATATATATATATTAATGTATTGTTTCATTTGTGGCTCCTATTCAAAAAAAAAAAAATAATAATAATTTTTTGCTTCAAGCACATCTGTCATTAGGAAAGACTTCGTTTGACTCCACTTTTGGCAACATACATAAATGGCTGACAGCATGTTGGCTGCTGCAGTGTACTTCAGATAGATTAGCCTTCAGTGTTTCCCCTTTATTTCAGCACAATAAATCTAATCAACACAATGCATAATCTGCCATAAGTATCATTTGCGGTAACTGACAACAGGCCTCTACAAACCCCTCTGCAATTCCCATCCACCGACGTCACCCTCAGTCTTATTTACAAAACGCCCACATTATAAACTGTCTATCAAATAATGCCAATCAGCATGATTGGCAGGCTTTCTTTCAAATGGAGTTCATGATTTTTGGTCTCGGGAGTCGCTTCGGTTTCAGCGGCGTCCTGGTATGTTGGACATTTGGATGTTGTCCCCTTGGAGCGCTGGGTTGTAATAAGCTGAACCGCCGCCAAAGTTCAGGTCCAGATGGCAGTTGTCTAATCTGAGGACTGAAAATGAGACAAGCTGACATGAGTGTTAATGCTCTTATTCCCACAGATGTGATGCAGGTTTGCAGAGCATCAGATCTACCCGGCAATCAAAGAGACAGTGCTCATTTATTTTGCCTCCATTTTGTATTCACCTTAAAAACAAATCAATAGCGCAAAAGCTTCTAAAATGTGCCGTCATTATCCCTGCTGATCAATAGTTTTCCCGCTGAAGCCACAAGCACTGCAGCTTTTTAAGAGATGTGAGAACTCATTCTGCCTAACTGAGGCGAATATCACAGATTGAGGGTAAATAGATACAATAACACCAAAATAAGAACAGCTGATGTGGCTGGATCGGTGGGAAGATTTGATGAAGAAACACACTCCTCTAACTGCACAGTAAACAGGATAAAATCATATTTAAAAAGATTATATAATAGATGAACCCCACGGTTCAATTCTAGGCACTGCCTTTAAAAGCAACACATATATACATCCTACATCCTACCCTAACAGCGGCGGTTATGAGAGGCAATTGTACACACACACACCACACACACACACACACACATATATATATATATGTATACATATATGTATATGTATATATATATATGTATACATATATGTATATATACATATATACGTATATGTATGTATGTATATGTATATATATATATGTATTTATATATATATGTATATATATATATATATATGTATATATGTATATATATATATGTGTGTGTGTGTGTGGTGTGTGTGTGTACAATTGCCTCTCATAACCGCCGCTGTTAGGGTAGGATGTATTGGACATGTCGGATCACATGGTCGGATCTGAAGTGGCGGGCCGTCTCTTCGCTCTCTCTCCAGCCTTTTATCATCACTTTCTGTGCATGAAGCTTGTGGGCGTGTTTTCATTGAGCGCACAATTTACATACTTGGCTGTGAGTGGGCAGTTATTTTCCCATGCTGTCATCTCACCGGCGCATTGCCAAGGAGTTTAATTGCTGAGCAGTGAATTTTGTTGGAGTTATATGGTGTCAAACTGCAGAGCAACAGACCTTTTTTTTTTTTTTTTTTTTTAACCTACATTTTACTGTGTAAAATAGCCCCTTTGTTTCACGAGGAAAGCTCGGAGCGGCGGTGGGAGTAGCCCCGGCATGTGTTTTTCTAGAATCCTTTCACTTTGTCGTCCTTTTTTTTCGTTCCCACTGTGTGGAAATAAAATGGGATCTAACATTTAGGATGGAACGGGATTCATGTTAAATATGCAGGCATGTGCTGCAGCTCGCTAATTATCTATCTCGCCTGCGATCTCCAACCTGCACGCGGTTTGAATTCAGTTGGAGCTTAACAGAAAGGTTAAGTGCGAGGGAGCAAAGGGGAACTGTGACAAGTAAAGTGCCGTCTTCCTCTAAGTTCACGGCACAAAAAAAGAGACAAATTGCAAACTGACATAGTACATGATCCTATTTTGCATGGTGGGGTTACCTTATTATGGGAAGGTTAGCTTATTAAAGCCAGGATGTGCTTGTGTGTATGAGAGAGAGAGAGGGGTGAGCAAGAGAGCTGGAGGACCAAGGGCTAAAAAGGGAAGCTTGACATTTTGGAAAAGAATCTTTTTCAAGTTATTGCAGGGAGTTACACAGGAAGAGCCGCACATCTCGCTCATGTCCGTGTGTTAAACTCGTGGCATTATCATGCAGCTACACCTTACAGGTGGAGGTAGTAAAATCCGCCTATACCAGTCAAAGCTCTGTAATTAACATGAGGCCGTTGAGTCCACAGGCAGTTCATTTATTCCCCTGGTTTAGTTAAACATAGTTACAACAAATTATTCTAAATAAATTTGCTCTCTGTGTGCAGCCAACCATGAGACATGTGTGCATTAAGGTGCAGCACTGAAAAGGACAAAGATTTTTAGGGATTTAATTCGACTAAAGTGGCACAAAAAAATTTTCTTTTCACTTTCACCCTGGAGCTCCTGCAAAATATTATCTCATCTGGAGACAGAATCACTGTCACTAAAACTGAAACTGTCACGACTTGGTGTTATTTATGGTTTTGTTTTCCTTGTTTTGGGTTTTTAGTTTAATCTGTGCTTAGTTATTGTTATTTTCCTGTAGTTCTGGTGTTTTGTTTTCCTGGGTTTGTGTTTAGTTTTCTAGACTTGTCTTGTGTTTCTCGTTTTACTTTGGTAGTCCTGTCCTCCCTGTGTATTGTCTTGTGTTTTACTTCCTGTGTTTTCCCTCCTTGTTGATTACCTGCCCTGCCCTCATGTGTGTCACCTGTGTCTCGTTGTCTTCCCTGGTCCTTGTGTATTTAGTCTTTGTCTTCCCTGCACTCTCTGCTAGTTCGTCTTGTCGTCACCCAGGGGGATTGTGTTTGGTCTTGTCTTCGTCTCCGCCATGCCATGCTACAGCCACGTGACCAGGTTTTTCCATGCCATGCCATGCCTTTTGTTTGCCATGCTTTGATTTAGGTTTGTTTTTGCCCTGTAGTGGCTTTTCCACGTTAGGTGAGAATTTTAGGTAGTTAACTTTTGCCTTGCCTTTTGAACCACGCAAAGTGTGATTTTTAGTTTGTTTTGTTTGCCCTCCTGGCTTAATTAAAGGACTATTTGAATTTTGAACCGCTCTGCGTCTCTGCAACTGTGTCCTCCCACACCACAAACCCTGACAGAAACATAATAATCAACATGTGAACAAAGTAAAATTCTCATTCTCAAAAAATTCTTTCAATTTTTTATATAAAAAAATTGCAAATGGCTACAGCTGGGAATTGACCTGGAAAACACCATAGGAGCCCTGCATGAAGCTTTACTTAATGAAAGCTTTTAGTATATCAAACATAATTTGTTCATGGTGTTTGTTTAGCTCTTTCCAAATAAGCATTTCTTATGGCAGACTCCAAAGGACGCTGATCCACTGATAATAAGGATATATTTTATCCAACATGTCTAGGAGCTTTGACTGACTATAAAAATGTAATTATATACACTGTTATTGTACAGCACTGGGCATTAGAGGCACCACTTGCAGTTTTACCACTACAGAGTGCAAAGTTTTACAATAACAGTAAGAGGCTTACTTAAAGGGAAATGACAACAAAAGCTAAACAAAATGAAGAGGAGCTATCCTATATGACTGTGGTAAATAGACCAGAAAATTATCATTAAATATAATACTAAACAACTTCATTAAATAGTGCTATAGGCTAGCCTTAACTGTGAGGGAGACGCACTTGAACAATGTCACTTCCCTTTAGCTCAGCAGGCTAGCCTGTCCAGGTTGCCTGCAGGTCGATTTGACTGTGTGTGTGTAGGTGTCAGCTCCTACACACACTCGCACTTGGTTAGCAGGACGGCTAAAAGAACATGAAAGTCCCAACAGACTCCAACAGCAAACCTACCTGGCTCTGACGGATACTCCTCCACCAGCTTCCTGTGGGAGAAACCTTTCTGGTACTTCTTCTTCATGATGATGTAAGCCACCAGTCCCACACAGGCCACCGCCACCGCCGTTCCCAGCACAGCCCCCCACGCCCCCTGTCTCCTCCTCCTCTGCGAATCCGATGCCAGACCTTCATTAGGAAAAAAAAAAAAAGAGATGGGTTTGTGGGGGTGAGAGGTGATTATAAATAATTTGTCAACAACAAACCACCTTTAAGGGCTAATTGTCACATAATTATAGCTGAAACATGTTTTTGCACATTGCATAGATACACATCTCAATTAGTCGAAATTATATAATTTACACTGTGATAATTAATGCAATTAACATCCCAAAATCATGATAATTTCTTGAATACATTTGAATATTTTAAGGCAGCAGGCTGGGTTCATCATCTAAATAAGGTGAAATGTGTTTCCACAATATCACCACTGTTTACATGATGCACTGAGGAAGGCAAAGGTGACTCAGTTCAGTCCTCACATATAAATATAGCACAGTGCTAATCATGCGTCATTTGTTTTAGCCACCTTATAGGTCCAAATACACATATATACTGTATGTTTATTAGTGTTTATCTGGTCGTACTGTTAAGTCAACAGCAGTGTCCCCTCTGTGACAAAGAAACACTACGTTTGTATTTCACCAGGACTCACACATAAATAATTCAGCAGCTCTCTTTATCTACAAATGGCTCAATTTACCCACATGCTAGGATCATTTTACCTCTGAGCCGGGGCAAGATGAACCCAAAGACCCTTTTTTCACATTTTTGTCTTAAATAGCTTCACATTCAAAAAAAAAAAAAAAAAATATGTACTTACTTAAAATACACAATACAAAATATGACTGGGAATATTGTGCATTTTTATTATAAATATTTTAAGAATGCCTCTGGACATTTTATCAGAATCTCCTTAAAATGATGATGATTGGCTCCGAATACATATAAAATGGCAAAAAGATTTTTATTTTTATTTTTAAGATTAAAATATTTTTATATTATTAAAATGACTTGAACTGTTTTGACTGATCTATTGTATGCTTTTAAAATTCTGCTTTATTTTGATGTATGCATTATTATTTAGGTTAATCAGATTTAATGAGTTTTTATCCTGGTTACATTAATGTGAACTCCTGATTGGCTCATAAATTTTGGATTTGAAGCAGATATTTCTGTTCAAAGTTGGCCTCTTAAGGCTGGATCCAGAAGTGAGACAGTCCCCATTGACCACTATGGTAAACATTATATTGCAATCACTTTCCTTTTGACATTTGTGTTTAGCTGCAGCTAGCTCAGAACATGCTGACACAGAGATAAGAAAGACGGTACATACTATGTTAGCGTTTAGCTCAAAGTACTGCCACTAGCATGGCTGTGTTGACTGCAGTTGACAGAGGTCAGGCCACCTGAAGTAAAAGCGGATATTTTTATTTATTGTCATCAAAACAGCCATGTTGCCTCGCAGGCTTATATTTATAGACTCTGTGTTTATCTGTTTTCAACAGTCTGTGCCTTTGTACAGTTTTTGTGCACACGTTGGGCCTGTCATGGTAGCTGTGGAGCGTTTTCTGTCTCTGTGCTGCCCACAGTTTCACAACTGCTTTCCCACTGTTTATTGCTCTCATCTGTTAGTGTTATATCCTGCTGTCACATCTGTCCATGTGATATGAGTGGTATTTTAATGCCATCCTTGCACCAGCTCTGTAAACGCCCGGTGTCAGTACCGAGCTCGAGCGCACATATTACACAGGCAAAGTAGAGAAGTTTGGAGTAAACAGACTGATGGATGTGTGTGTGTGACTTTCCCTGTCCTATCTGCCTAATCTCAGAGTCGACACTAAAGACTCGTCTCACGCCCCTGCAGAGAAACAGCACAAGTATCTTTGACCTGCGTCCCTTGCCGGCTCTTTCAGGGTATTTCTGCATTCTAAAACAGGCTTTCATTGTCCCGCTGAAAAGGTGGCTGTAATGCACCCCTTCACTCATAGCGGCCACATCGATAGCACCTGAAACCCAATCCAGCCTTTGCCTTTGAAAGAACGGGTGTTTGTCCCATGCCAGTGGGAAAACAGTTGCAGGCAAATGTGGGTCAGGGAAAGGGCGGAAAAAAGTCTATAACTTGATCTATGTGTGAAGCTGAAGGATTTTATGGATCATTTCTATAAAAGGTTGTTTTGTTCCTTTAAAAAAAACACTCAAAAATGTGACTGGAGTACCTCTGTCTGAGCTGCCTCCTGAGCTGGCGTCTTTGTCTGTCCTGTTGGCCCTCTCGGCTGTGATTGGAGCTTCGGGAGTGGATGTAGCTGCGGTGGTCATTTTGGTGGTCTCAGGGGGGAGCACTGCTGTAGAAGAAGTCATGCTGGATGTCTGGTTTATCTCTGGTGCTGCTGTAGTTGTCGTGTTAGTAGATTCTGTGCTGTTGGTTAACTCCACGTCTTCGCCCGGTGCTGTTGTGGGTACTTGTGTGGTGTTGGTCTCCGGAGCCAAAGTCGTGGACGGCAAATCAGTGCGGTTAAAAAAGACATCAGGGAAGCTGGTGGTGGTGTTCTGTGGGGTCAGTGTAGAGTTAGACTCCTCCTTAGGTTTGGTCATGTTGACGTGGTTGGAGTCTGCAGGGTCGGCAGTTGTGTTTGGAGCAACTGTGGCGTCCAGTTGCTTGTTTGTAGCATTTTCAAATGTAGGCGATTCATTCACACCAGATGTTTTATTTGTGATCACGTTTGTCTCGTCTCCTGAGTCCGACAACATGAAGCCAGACGGTATCCCGCTGCTGTCTGACTCCATAGAGTCCGCCATCTGATCATTCACCGTCTCTTCTGCAGGAACTGCAGCGTTCGGAGTTTCAGCTGCGTTTTTGGCTCGATCACGTAACCAGCTTTTATCAATAGTGCGCCCCGGAGAGTCGGTAGAATTCTGGAGCGAGGCCAGGTGGAAGGCATGGACGAGCAGGAAGAGGCTCGCTGTGATTTTTAGATGTTTCATTTTCCCTTCGGCTTTACTCTGAAACACAAGAGAGAGAACAGACCATTATCTTCAAATAAATATGTTCCTTTAGAGGTGCAGGTTCACATGATACTCAATGTGTGAAGTTATTGATTCATGAAACATTAAAACCTTCCATAAATACTGACCACTGCTAGGTTTAACTCAGTTTGAGTAAGAGAACCTTGAGTTGAGAAGAAGAAATCAAGAAAATTCATAAAAACTCCAACAACAAAGCACGTTTTGTTACGATAATTCAACACCTGTGGACTTCATGAAGACCATATGATAACAGCTGAGAGCTCCAGAAAAAGAAAGAAGACATTTTTAAAGCTATTCGAAATAAGAGGTGTGAATAATTTGAATAGAATAGAATAAATTGTAAAATATCCTGGGCAGTTCACCTCCCAGCCTCTAGGGGCTGGATCCAAAAGTGTTAAAATGACAACAAGACTTTGTGTGACAACTCCCATTAGGGCTTACAATTATGCAGTATTATGGATATTTGTCCCAATAGAAAGAGTAGAGTTTTAATCTGAGGAGGAAAGAAGTATTATTGCTGTTTTTCTGCCTGCTTCCAGGGACAAATAAGACTTTAACTGCTCTCCCAGAATCCAGACTGTCAGGCAGGGGGCTCCGGTGTTAAATGTGTGTCAAACTCTCTCTAAGAAGCCTTGAGTGACTGTGTGTACTACAAAACATCTCTGTTAGTTCCTATTTTCCAGAAGCTGAAAACCTGCCTCCTTCAGTCGTGCAGGTCAGCTGCGCTGACAGGAGTCACTGTGAAAAACCTGGACAGGGCGATCTCGTCCAACCTCTTGGCTCTCACAGAACCTGAGCCCCACTTGATGTGTGTCAGCATCTTGAGCACGCCATCCGCAGCAGCTACAACCAGAGCCTGTCGTTGTATTTCCATGCAGTCATGCCTGCATTGTTCACACAGTTTAACATGGTCCCAACACAATCTGCGGTGAGATCTCTGAGTGTTTGACAGCAGGATTTCTCAGAAGTGCCCTGTGAGCCGCGAGTTCTCCCCTCGGCGTCATTCCAAACCACCGATGACTGCGGCTCCCTGCAGGGGACTCTTGGTGTGAGTCGCTTTGTTGATGGGCTGCTTCGGTGTAAACTGATGCTTGTTAAAATCAGTGCAGAGACTTTTTGTCTATGTTGTCTAACATGCAAATATGGTTCATATTTCTGGTTTTACCTGTTTGGACACCACAGTATTCTTATCGAGGTCAACACTGCAATTTGCAGAACCTTAGATATGGATAATGTTATAATATGGAAACACATTCTCAGGTTTTACATCCTGTTTGAGGTGAAGTACTTATGTAATTTTGAATCTACAGTTTGACATAAATTTAAACAAACCGTTTTGGAATTGTGTTTGCAGCACGTAACCGATAGATAAGACAGATGTACTTTATTGATCCCACATAGGGAAATTGTTATGTTACAGCAGCAAAATAAAATAGAGGAGTACACCGAAAATATAGAACAAATCAAACAATAGAAGTAGAAGCTGAAAAGCTGACTGGTAGGTCTTAAAAATGGTTGGAGTAAAAAAAAAAAGGATATAAAAGCAAGTGGAAAAATAAGATATGTACATTTACTTTGCTGCTGGATCAATAAAGTAAAGTATAAAGTAATTTAAAGTACATACAAACCTACCCTGTTTTTAACGATTATCCCCAACTGTAAATGGAAACCAGTCACAACAGTCATGAAGCACTTGATCAATATAAAGCAATGGACGCAAACCCTAGGAACTCCTGGGTGATGGTTAGGGACTATTTCACGTAATGGGATGAGTCTTGTGTCAGACTTTCAACTATGAAACCCGGGTTCGATACTCATCGGCTGCTTTATAACACTTCTGTCTCCCTAAAAGTTTATCAGAGCGCTGTATATATTGAAAGCTAACACAAATTCTCAGTTGGACTTTTAGACCCTTGACATGCGTCCGTTTGTGTGTGTTATGTTAGCTGTCCAGTGTTGGAATGAATAAGAGTGTTACACACCCACAAAAAGTTAGCTCACCTTTGTGTGAGTTTTTTAGATTCAGTAAATAAGATACCAGGTTGCAAAAAATGGGACAAAACCTCCAACCTGTTCCCCCATTTCCCCTCCATCACCCTCTGGATTGCACTACAGCTGAGGAACATGTGTTGGCTGCTTTTCTGTCGTGAAATTGAAGATTTAGCTTAAAGGTTAAAACACACACACACACACACACAGACTCACACATAGACCACTTGTTTTCCCCCAGAATTTCTATCTGTGTGTCTCAGCTATCATCATCAATTTAATGCTCTGTAATCATCTTAAATGAATGAAGCACTAATGAAGCTGCAGCCAGTGAGGAATCCGGTGTAATTGGGAACCAGTTTAGCAGCAGCTCAGCGGAGTCACTGATTTGTTTTGATTTGCACGGCATAAACGAGCGCACCATCGATGAGGATATTATCAGATTACCTCTGTTTCTGGTGACCTGTACTAAATCACATCAGCCCCAGACAAGCATACTTCTCGCCTCAAACCAGTGCTTCCTGTTTTCATGTATCTGTGTGGGAACAACTTCCAACAACGTTTTTCAAAAAATTACACTCGGCGGCGAATTTGCTGCCACACTGGGCGAGCGACTAGCTGCGTGCCTTCCACCCAACGAGGCAAAGAAGCAGGTAGAGATGTTTACTCGTGACCCTCTTGCTCAGAGACAAGCCGTCTGTCACAGCCGGTAGCAGCTGTCATGTCAACAGCTCCGTCAGGCTTGACTTTCATACACAAACACATACTTTTAGCTACTACGAGAAGAGTACAACATCCTGTAAACACCGTGAACTGGCTTAACCTGCACACACGCATACTGATAGGCTGACATTTTAAAGTTCCTCTTTGTTGTTCTAACCTCTTAATAAGCTGTAAACTCAGTAGGACGGAATGCAAAGTGTCAGGCAACATTTGTAGGAAACACAACAGCATATATATTTCAAAGTAAAGGTTGTACTCTTATGTGATGGGTTATTACTATTAAAACTAGCTTCACCTCACTATTATGATACAGTAATCCAACAGTGGCACTTCCTTTAATGTGTACAAGTGTTTGAGTGCTGTTGTGGTGTGTGTGTTGTTATTTATAGGAGCGTAAATGATCTAAATATTTCTCCAACTGCAGATTCTACATTCATAATTCATTGCTCTAGGGCTCTTACTTTGGAATTTATATCACTGTAAAAACGACTAAAGTGTGTATTCCCCTGTTCAGGTTATATAAGGTCCCACAGTATGTATGTCGCTTGTTGTTGTGCTGTTACAGCGACAAACTTGTTTTAGTTTCAGGTTGAAAATATAAGCTTTTCTGTATTTTTAGCCTTTTAAAGAAGGAAGCAGTGTCAAATCCTGCCAAGTTTATTCTGCATTTAATACATTTTAAGTGTAACTTATCCATTGCCCTAGTAGCCAAGATGAAAAAAATGTCAAATACTCTTCTAAAAAAGGTTATTTGCGTGTTTTTTTTACATCAGACTAAACATATTTTGGGGGAAATATCCCATCCTCCACTTTTAGTCTTTACACATTTCAAGTGAAAATTAAAAAAAAAAACACAATTAAATCCTTCCTGAGTAAACCCTTACCTTATTCTTAGGCAGTATCAGATGAGAACAGGTGCACAGGCAACAAAATCTCTTCACCGAGCTGCCAACATGTGAGAGTGAATCAGCAATCGGCCTGGAGACAGAAGCCGGGAAGGAGGGAGGGAGGAGGGCCTAACAGAGTGGCATTCAGGAAACAACCTGCTCAACCTGCTCCTACACCTGCCAGGAGCGGCAACACACCCTGAACCGTGTCCAGTTTCCACACTGTGAAAAAGGCCACACAGGATGGAAATGAATCGCTGGACAAGGAAAAGGGGAAATAAGGTTGCGGGACTGGGGGGTGCCAGTTTATTTCATATTCTGTGTAAACGAGTTGATTATATTAATTTTTTGGTTGCCAGGTTGCTGGGTTGCCAGGTTAGGTCAGTGAATTCCCTCTCAGTGGGTGGAGCCTTTTGCTACAGGTCCTTTGAGCTTCTCTCTCTCTCTCTCTCTCTCTCTCTCTCTCTCTCTCTTTCTCTCTGTCTTGCTCTCTCTCTCTCTCAGGCTCTCTGGAAATGGCTGCTGTCGTCATGGTAACAAAAAGGAGGCTGACGAGCTCGGATTTCATCCACGCCTTTGTCTCTGGTCTATATCAGGCTATCAGGTGACGTTTGACTTTCTAAACTCGCTCAGGTGTTTTTGTCTCATTCGGCTCTCTACCGACTGAGTCATGCCACAGCTGAATCCACCCGGGCGGCTGTGTGAGGCGGGTGAAGTGGCTCTCAGAGATGGTGTGTTCTGTTCTGGTGACTTGAGAACAAGGAGTGGCTGCACTTGTTTTGTTTTGTGAACCTGAAAAGTAGAAGTTTCCATGAAAACTTTGTTTTTCTAAAGTGCTTTACAGTTAAGTACAATGTATGAATCACCCACACCTGTGGTGATATTATATATAGATATAGTATAGTACATAATATAATATAATAATTAAACACACACACAGCTTCTCTGTGAGACTGTACACTGAACACAGTGCTGCATTGAGCTACTTGCTAATGTTAGCAGAATTTTAATGCTAACATTTTGATGCTATAGTTTTTGTGTCGGGTTTGTCACCTGTAGCATGCTACTCAGTTGTTAGCATAGACTTTAAAGATGGCTGAACCTTTCAGTCTGGTAGGAGGCTGACTGTGTGATTGATATGTGGGCAAAGAGGTGGAGTGGTCATGTGAGGTCAAAGTAGTCAATGCTTTAATTGTTGCTGCTGATGGTCACTCATAGAAACTACTTTGTTTTTGACAATTCTGTCTTGGTTTCATTTCATACTCATCCCTGGAAATTCTCACTTGTATACATAAGAATGGACATTCTGTGATTCTACGCTAACAGAACATATGGTCGTAGTGCCTGACTTCATCCAACCCACAAAAGAAAGGGTGTGGCAACGTGGCGGACCTTCACTCAGGAGTCTGGGGTTCACTTCCCCCTGACACCACGAGCTGTTTTGTTTTTGCCCACTGCTTCTTAATCGCAGCTGGATTTGACATACAAAACTACTGGTTAGGTTAAGGGCTAAACTTTGGCCCCAGCCCCCAGAGGCCACAGGGGGAACTGCAGTTTTTGACTCAAAGGCTTCATTCCTCAGCTGTGCAGTTTGCTCTTTGCACTACCTGTCGATCTGACGATGGCACACATGTGAAAGAAGGAAAGAAAGTCCAATACATCCTCCCAGGTCTAGCTTTTTGTGTTGTCTGAACTGTTTTACATATTATAGACCACAATCATTGACCTGCATGTCCAGACAGTCACGTGCTTTGTGATCTCATGCAAATGACTTTTATTTAAAAACAGAGTTTACCTGCTATAAAGGAGGTTTAACCACGGCTTACAGTCTCAGCCGCTCACAGATCCTCGCAGACAGCCTGTCTCCTGCACCTCATGCGGCCTGCCAGCGCTTGAAGCTAATGGGATCATGTGGCCTCATCAGGGACGTGAATAATAGAAAATGTCTCAATCTTGATCAGAGGATAAACAGGCCTTAAAACGTCAGTGGCAAACAAAAGTACGTGAAAAGCCACAACAGTACAAAAAGGTAGGGCACTTTAAAACACGGTGAAAACATTACATTGTAGAGTTTTACAATTCCTTATCTTAAAATAAAAAATAAAACAAACACATTTTCCTTAAAATTATTTTTCTCAAGTCCCCCTTACACTACTGGTTAAAGTTTGGCAATAAAAACAAAAGAAGAAGTTAAGTGAAGATCACCTTAATACACATACATACACAACACTAAATACATTTCAAAAGTGAAACTGCTCCTGTAATGTGGTCATTATCACCATGAACACATTGACATGCAGACAGAGAAATATGAACACACTCTTAGGACTGAAATATCGACCTCACGCTGCATTTTTCAGTACAGGCTGATTTTAATTGATCTAATTACCAGTTTATTTAAAAAATATATACACTACCGTTCCAAAGTTTGGGGTCACTTGAAAATGTCTTTATTTAAAAATGAAGATAACATTAAAGTAATCAGACTACAGTCTAGACATTGTTAATGTGGTAAATGACTATTCTAGTTAGAATAGGCTGATTTTTAATGTAATATATACAAAGGTATACAGAGGCACTTTCCCAGCAACCATCACTCCTGTGTTCTAATGGTACAATGTGTTAGTTATAGAACTGGCCTGGTGACACCAAACGTTTGAACCATTGTGTATGTAGTGGATTAATTATTTCCTCTTGCACAACATACATCACTAAAACCAAAATGGCCGTCACCTTTTATTCCAAACTTTTATTAAGCAGAAGAGCTTAAACTCAAAAGATGTCAGAGTAGAGTTTGTTTTGTAAACACGTGACCTCACACAGACCAAGACTTCCCTGACTGTCCATACACAACTATAACCTGATGAATATATCAATATAAAAATCTTTCCCATGCACATAAACATGCACATATTTATGTTTTTTGTAAAATGTAAAATGCATGTTTATTATGAAGATAAGCAGCAACATTGGATCATATATCTCAGACCATAAGCTGCTTCTTCTGATGTCTTCTCCTGGATAAAAACAAAGGGAAGCTCTGCTGGGTTTAAGCAGCTCTTATCTGGACCGCCACATGCTGCAGACACATGTAGGTAAATCAGTTCAGTTAGTAGCCTTGTTTAAAAAAAAAAAAAAAAAGTGAAATATCTACATGAAAATGAGTTTTTTTACTCAACACAGATATGATACTAATAATGCAGTTACATTTGAATGTGCTCACGCTGGTTTCTTGTGGAATCTCCTCAGCAGCTGGGACGCTGAGCCTCAACATGCGAACATGGGCGAGCCTGTTCAGAGAGGCAGCTTTGGCTTCAGCAGCCAGAGTCATTTAGTGAAAATGGCTGCAAGAAGGAACACATAAGTGCCAAAATGCCATAATGGGTCTGCACTTATCGGAATCTTTTGAAGCATCCACTGAGCTATTATTGTATTCGAGGTTAATGCGCTGTGATTAGACACAAACAGGCAGAAAAGCAGGTCACACCGAGGATGTTTGTCAGCGCGTGTAGTTTGGAATTACGTTTGTTGAGCATAATGTTTTCATGCTTTTATAATCACTTTACAGCTGTTTAATTTACCTTTTTTTCTGACTTTTAATGTGATTTTCTTTTCTTTTTTTTTTTAAATTAAAGCTCTCAGAGTGTTAAACACCAGATTTGATGAGTGTGTTTTCCCTGCGTGCTTAAAATTCTGTCTAAGCAGTAACACTCTGTAACTCTTCAGAGAGGCATAATGAAGAATCCAAACTATGCTTGCTCTCACTTATTATTTCCTCAGTTGACGATAAAAAAAAGAAGTGCATCATTTAAAATCCTGTGTGTTTTTTCCTCCGGAGGTCTTTTTTGAAAGTGAAATTTTGTAGTAAATTGCTTGAAGAAGGCAAATTTTTTATCTGTGGTGACAACATGTCATTAAACACCAAACATCTGGCACATTACTGATTCAAAGGAGTTTAAACAAAGAGTGTCAGTAATTAATTAATTATCTATATCCTCTTATTTTACTTGTATGTTCTCCTTGTGGCCTTTACAAGAGCTCAACATTCTCTGGCTGCAGGCTGTATATATATATATATATATATATATATATATATATATATATATATATATATATACACATAAAGCCCTTTTTTATCATGAATAGCCAATTAAGGCTTTATGAGCCATTTTATCCATTGTTAAAATGAGTTCATAAGATTGTTTTTAACATCAGGACCTCAATAAAAGTAAAAAGGAAAACAACAAAAACACAAAGGTTACCCTGACATTACACGTCTCAAATCTATTTCCTCTCTAATGGATGTAAAATCCTTGTGACACCCGAGGCAGCCGACCATTTTGGATGAGATAATAATTTCCTCGAATTACAAATCCGGCTGCATGTTCTTTCTTTCTTTTCTTTCTTTCTTTTCTTTTTTGTCCTGTGTCCATGGGCGGGTACACACCTCAGGTGGCACCAACATAATCTGGTTTATTAATGGACGTTGAGAGACTCGGTTACAGAGGTGCATGTAAACAGCTTAACTGGAGTGCAGCCAATAGCGAGGTCACTGTCAGTGCGGGGCCAAAGGGCAGATGAGAAAAAAAATATATGTTACATTTAAATTATACTTGAGCTAAAAAGCGGCCATTTTTTGTCACCAAGGACACAGGAAGGTTCATATTGTATATGTATTTTTAAATATTTTTATAGAGGTGTCTTTGAGACAGATGTAATTAACCAACAATTAAAATATTGAGGTATATGATGGATGTTTCCGTGCCAACCATAATGTAAAATGGCCTTGAATTAAAGTAAAGGGGCCAGTGAGGACTCCACTCTCTCTCATTCTCAGCTTTGAGCCAGCTCTCTGTAGAGCAGCCATCACTGCTACCTGTTTTTCCCATTTTTCTGTCTTCTCAGACTCTCGTGTCATTTCAGCCCACTTCGCCAGCAGCTGTTCCATCACCCGGCCTCTCTGCTCACCTGCCTCCACTTCACTCATCAGTCCTTCATTCAGCATGAAGTGTGTGACAGGTGTTCCCGTGGCAGACCCCCGAGCTGATTAGTCAGCTGATGTTCAGATCCCAAAAGCAATTCTCTCCCTCTTGACTGTATATCAGGAGTCGAGATGTTGTTACCCTTAGCAGCTTAGCCTTTTTCTGTGGTTTGTAATTGAAAGCCTCGTGGTGCTGTGGAGGTCTGACGGAGGTTTCTGGGAACGTTCGTTGTTAGAGGAGAGTTTCACTTTGTATCTCTGTGATGTGGGTTCTTTTGTTTGGGTGACACTAACACAGTGATTATCTGCTGTACAGTATTGAGTGGGAAGGTATTTCAGGTATGTGGCCGTGCCTCATATTCTCAGACAAACAGCACACGCCTTAAAGTGATTATCTGATATTTGTCAGACAGGTCATCTGAAGCGCTGAGTAATGGCGGATTGATCCTTTTTTTCCCTCTCAGCCGCCCTGTTTAAAGACTTCACACCACATCAGCAGATTTTTTTTCTAAATCAGCCAACATTTGTTGAACCATAATTCAAGAGAGAAATTATAAAGAGGACGTCAAGACGGACAGATGAAAGAGACTAAAGTGTTCTCAGTGCAAACAGTGAAAGAGCAGTGGTAGTTTGATGTGACAGAAGAAAGCTGGAGCTTTCAGAATAAAACAAGCAAACACATCTTCCAGATTATTAACATGTGACACACAGAAAATAGAGCCTGGAACACTTAATTTACCATCTGCTCATTCATGATGACAGACTGATTAAAACCTGAGAGGATGAAGTGATGCTGTCAGGATAAAAACACAAAGTACAAACATATATATCCACTGTATTTATTAATAATTATTACAGGAGGTTGCTGATGCTCCGCTGACCACTAGATGTCAGCATCAGTCAACACCTTCACCTGTGAGCAGATGACAGTAAGCAGCAGCTACCTGATGATGATGATGATGGACTGGCCTCTTCAGTCTCATCCTCTGCTGGATAAAAACATAATCAGGAAGGAACACAGAGAAGGGAGCCGTGCACCAACACACACACACACACACAAGCTGCAAAATAAAAACACAGACTGGCAGAGTTATGGAGGCTCCGAGGCGAGGACACGTGGAAAAACTGCATCTGAATCACAAAATCTGCAAAACAGGAGCACAGCTACAACAAACACACTTCCAATAAAGGCTGAGCCCTTTGATGCTGTTACTGGAAGCAAAGATCCTCTAAGAACAGGATCAGATAATGCTAATTATAAAAAGCTAATACACAGCTGGCCGAGGATATTAATTTAATTTTAAACTCATAAAGAGAGCATCCAGAAGTTTAGCTGAAAGATGATAAGCCATAAATTAAAATTTTAGAGTGAGTGACCTGCAGATGGAGGCAGACAGAGCTGCAGTGCTGAAGGGTCCAGAGCGCCACCTGGTGTGAGGAGTGACAAGTCATTTAAAAAAACAACAATGAACAAACAAAGAAGTTAACATGTTGCTTTTTGTGCACACATAATAATCAATCTAATAATAATAATAATAAGTTCTGCACACACGGTGAGATGAGGAGCATGACTGACGTGTATTTACTTATATGGGCCACGTACTACAAGCAGCCCTTTGCTAAATCTAAGGACGAGATGACAGAGGTCTGAAATGAAGCAGACTCCATCAGCACCGCTCATGGCTGCATGCAGCAGTTTCTCTAAATGACTCCAAGAAAATGACACGGTGTTAAGTCCACTCCAGTGACCCACACAGTCCCACATCTCAGCCCAATAAAACACATTTGACATCAGAATGTTTGACATCTGGAGACAACCCGTCCCAGAAACAAAGCGTTCCCACACCTCAGCCAGCTCAGTGTTAGAGAATGTACATGTTGACGTGAAAGGTCTGACAAGTTGAATGCAGAAATGTAAAAGATGTGCACCTGTGCAGCAACGATTAAAAGCCAATTTATTTCTAGCCCTAATTGGAACGACACAGAAAAACTGAAGCCTTCACCAGAAATGACATCAGCACCCAGACATGAGCTGGAACATCTGCCGCCCAACAGTGCACAGACAGCGAGGCACGTAAAGGAAGCGGGATCACACATCACACAGCCGGCAGCTTTGGACCTACTGTGTGAGAAGAGATATTCAAAGATGCACTGACGGGTTCACGTCGTTAAAGTCTATTGTTCCTGCTTGACATTTCTTGGACGCCTCAGTGTGTCCAATCAGGGCTGGAAATGCTTCACTTGGATGAAGTCCCTGATGTAATACTGACGATTTTTGTTCACACGTCACTGTCTGCTCAAAACATTTAAGCTCAAGCAGAGAAAAAGACACTTTGTTCCCTGTAAATAATCAGAAAAATGAATTTCAAATCAGATCACAGTCCTTTTGTGCATCAGTGAGTGCTGGCATTTTTCACCTATGAGATGAGATGGGACTGTTTGTCTTGGCTACACGTCCCTGACACACTTCTTCTGTTTAAAGCCTGGATTCAACTTTCTCACATTTGTTTGTTTTGCAAAGAAAAAAAAAATATCTGAGCCAGCGCTCTGCTGCAGCACATTTTTCTGGGATCGGATTGTTATTAATGAAAATAATGCAGAATTAGTGTGATTGATGCTGGACAGAAGGCCCTGTGCCAAACCTAATCACAGTCAGAGCGGTGTTCAGTGATCCGACACAAGTTACAGACTCTGAATAAAAACAAAAAGAGCGTTAAACATACCGAAGAACTGGCTTCCACATTTCTCAGTGAGGCCAGCCTTATAAAAGTGATTATTTATTTAAAGTTATAGCATGGAACATGTAACTGAGCGTGCTCTCGCCCCACACGTTCACACAGAGCCAGGAAATCTCTGTATTTTGTACTGTGTAGAACTCAGAGGAAGGATTACAGTCCACAGATAATGCTGCACAATGTACCGCTAGCAGGTAGCGTGTAGCTTTAGCAACACAAAAAAAGTGACATGACTAGTGATGGCCACAGCCAATAATCAGTGCTTATAGGTAACCGTGGAAACAAGGTTAAAGGTAGGGTAGGGTAGGAAGGTAGGGTAGGAAAACTCAGTCAGCCAAATTTCCAAAGATTTCCAAAGTAAACACACGCCCCTTTCTCTCAGAGCTCACCCCGAAGCCACGCCTCCCAATCACATGGACGCGCATCACCTGAAGACGAGCTGCGGTCTGTGACTTCGGCCATCATGCACGTACCTCTCTGGTGCACACAGAGCAGGAAGAGACTGACAACCAGCCAATACTCCACGCAGGGTCCACCCGGAGGATTGGCTGATGTTTTTAGTGTTTTATAGCTTCCACAGATGATTCATATTCTTCGTTTTAATGAGAAACTGCCGAACTAATTGGTTGCTATCGGATTGTAAAGAGAAGTTACACTAATTTAACAAAAAGTGCATCAGAATTAAATCTCCTACCTACCTTTAAAATCAGAGACTTTATACAGAAGCTGACAGCATGACAGCTATCAAAAGTGAGGATTCAGGATTCATTTTTAATGCTCCATGCATTTCTGCCGCCGTACCAAAGTGTAATATCAGTATCATCTACAAAAGTTATCAATACATGTGAAAGCTTTCTTTCAGTAGCTAAATGATCAAAGGATCTGGATAAAACAAAGTCTCTGACTCACTCAGATGAGGAAAACTTCAGGTTTTTAAGTAGGACTTTAATATGTTTATTTAAACAGACCTATTAGACTGTAATAACATTGTTAAAGCAGTCTGTGGCTCCCGGTGAGATTTACTGCTGACACTTCTGCTGCCGCCTCCTAGCAGCCGTAGAGATCTTTGTAAGTTTGAGCTCACGTCAGTGTTTTAATCGGTGTTAGAATCCAGAGGATTAACGCTGCTGCCGGTTTTTGTAGATTTACAGTGATGTGGAACAAAAAGGCCACGAGGCGAACCCGGCTTTAATCTTTCATCTTCCTCTATAATACCTCATTGTTCTCTTGAAGGAATGTTTGCCCACTGATTAGATCATCTTCTATAAATGTCCCTCCTGACATGGCCGGCTTTAACCCCGCGTGTCTCAGAGAATCTGCGCTCGTTCTGGTGACGGATGGAAAGAGTTGCGTATGCGGCACCTCGTCTAGTCCGCCGTGGGAGAACAGAATTGGACGAGCTTTGTTTCATGACACCAAAACCACAATAGTTACCTCATATGAGCTTTGTTTCACGGTTGCCTAGGCAACCAGAGTCCACATACCGTCCACACTGTGCAGCATGCCACTGAAAGGCAGGGGTGCAATGTAACTAAGTATTTGTATTTCTTTACTGTACTTAAGAACATTTTTTGATATTTTGATATTTTATTGAGAGACAACTCATAGAGTACTTTTACTTTTAATACTTTAAGTACATTTAAAAGTAAGTGCTTAAAGCCTTTCAGTAGGCCTTAAGTAGGACTGTTGAGGCCGCCAGCTTCAGCACCTCCTCCAGCACTGCTGGAAGGACTATCAAAGCGTGTTTACAGTCACAGGTTAAGAAGGTATTTTTCTTGACTTCTTTACAGTACAGAGGAAATTAGTCCCTCACGTAAAAAAAGACTAATTACGACCAGAAACCACAAGTATCAATAAAGCAAACCACAACACATAAAAAGGGAACATGCAGAGTCTGAAGAATGAGCTGCAAAATAAAATTACTGGATGACCGTTCAATAAAAAAATAAAAGACTTAATAAGGTGTGGGTACGATCTGAGGGAACTCTGAGGAGCCACAACACAGATGTTTAAGTTGGGAACGCCGGCCAAATGCCCAGAGGGAGGTGAACCCGGAGAAACGGAGGAAATAATAATAACGTATGGCTGCACACAGATTATGTAACTCTGTAAAGCAGGTCTGCTGTGATTTAAAAGCACAATACTACTGTTCACTACTTTAATTAAACGCTCCATTCATGACTTCCCTTGTGTATATGTCCCCTCCATGTGTTCCTGCTTACTGTCACCTCAGGATAAAGTTAACCGCTCTGTCCTGCCTTTAATTAAATGTTTAAAAGTCTATTCCCCGGCAACTCCTGTCAAAATGACCAGAAATAATATTTACTAAAGTTAGTAAAGTCATCATCTGACTACTTTTATGGCACATTAGAGGACAAACAAAGTCAAATATAGACTTTAAAAGTCTTAAACATTAAAAAACTTTGCATCCTCTGTGTGCTCATCTACCTGTGCTGTGCCTTAGCGTGCTCAGAACGACCTAAAAGAGGTGCTGGAGCATTGGAACCACCAGCTAACAACTCTAGGGACCATAACTAGAAGCACATCCTCTCCCATATGAAGCGCCTGTATAAAAAAAAAAAGGCATCATGTCATCAGCAGTGTCATTCACAGTCAGACAGTGGCGAGGATGGACTCATTCCTGTGGCCTGGCCCTGCATGCAGACAGTCAGGATACACTGTAAACCCCAATCAGTTAGCAATACTCGAAAAATTGAGGCAATTTTTTAATACTGCTAACTGATTTTTCCAGAACTTCAAAGGTTTGATGGTTCCTACTTGTACCTTTTAAAAACAGCTGAATTAAAAGTGCTCATTTAGCTTAATATACAACTATTTGCAGTCGACTCATAGTTCTCTGTTAAAGCAACTCAATTATTTTCATTTATTATGACTAAAAATTGGGAGTTTTCAATCGACTGGAATAAATTCACAGAACTTTAAAACTGGGTCCATCTTTTCCAAGTCAGCCGAGTCAAACGAATCTGGAAATTCCTGCTGTTGAAATTCTGCTAAAATCTCCGCATTGCCCCTCTCGACACGGTATCATGAAGAGATAAGCTAGCTAACAAGCTAAAAAAAAAAACCTCTCTGACACTCACTGAAATTCACAGAAAGTCACTGAAATTCACCGAAAGTCACTGAAGCACACAAAAGCAACTACAACCTCCACAAACACCTACGCACACCTAGCGTTAGCGTCGTTGCGTCTAGTCTTTACGCAGGGATTTTACGTCAGCTAGAGACCATTAGATTTTTTTGTACCATTCGCTTCAGTAGCAGCCGTGGCAGAATTTGATCAGGATTTGAAGTAATAGTGCTTGTACGTTTTCGGCCCTTCGGCGGGCCAATTGGGTTAAACAGGTTTTAATGTATCTTTATGACATTTATTAATATGTGTATATAATGCAAGGGCCACGTCAATAAGCATAGCCACACCACGTGGGGATGGGGGGGTTAACACAACCACCCAGACCGTGTATTGTTCTGATGTGGATCGGTCTTCATCACTCACAGTTTTTCAGTTAAGGTTACTCAAGGCTGATGAGTTTAAAACTTTCTTCATTAGAACGTTTTAGTAACTAACTACTACAAAGTAAGCATATATCACTTAAGACCACTTGATATTTTGAAGTAATGTTACATTTTATAGTGCACTCACAGAGCCTCCACCTCCATTCATTCATGTAGCAGCACCATCCAAAGATTACCGCACTGGCTCAGCTGTGCTGCCAGCTACCGCACAGAACTGCTTACAGCATGTGGAAAGCATGCACCCACACTGAAGTGAGTGACCATGTGGCAGAGTTTCAGGAGCCACTCAACAACTGCATTGTGCTGTGTTTGAATGGAAGTTTTAAAAGTGTACGCACTACATAAACAGCTCTAATCAAAGAGGTTCAGATGCTGCAGGTTTTGGTTATTGCTCTAACTGCTGGTGACATTTTTCTAAAGGATTTTGATCCGTGTTAGAGACACCTTTTCTTCCTCCAAACAACACCTGAATGTCTTTTGTATTTTACGGTTTTATCTTAATTAGCAATGCAAGCTGCAACAACAGTCTCTCAAGTCAGTTGCACAGATTCCCTCCATCTGTGACCTTTAGCTGAGGCTAATAAGTGTTCTTGTAGTAATTACATCATGCAAACCCCTGCACCGCGGCAATAAAGGCAGGAGCTTTATTAAAGGGCAGCCCTGGTTTCTTTAAGGGCTTTCAGCCTTCCTTACACTAACACTGGCCACACAATGATTCCTTTGAGTGAATGCAGTTCATCTGTATTTCAATCAGGAGAGACCAAGAAAATGTATTTCATTAAGTACAATACTGTAAAAAAAAATGTTTGGAGTTTAGACGTGCAACATCCGAGAAGGAAGGGGAAGTAAGGGAGGTGAAGCCAACCCCCCTGAGGTCAAGACCTGGTGGTGCTTCTACTAGTCAGCTGACTAGAAGACTAGAAAGGGAAGAAGGAGTGTAAGTATTAAAGGAAGGGAGGAAACTAGAAGTGAGAAATATAGAAGGTCTCCTGATTCATATATTAGACGGTGTGCAGATATTAAGGTGGAGATATTGGCAGATAAGTTGATGCTAACTTTGCAACTTTTAATGCCTGTTGCTGCCTGCTGTTGCCAAATATGAAGACATATCCAAGAGTTTAAATTGAGGCAACTGGACTCAAGGATTGTTTTTGAAGATGCTTCGCCACTCCCCCAAGTGACTTCTTCAGTTCTGCGAAATGTCTTCAAAAAACCATCCTTGAGTCCAGTTGCCTCGATTTAAACTCTTGGAAATGACTATGACCTGGATGAATGAGAGCATCCACAGATATAAGAAGACGTAGCAACTACCTGCTAGCACAAAATGTATGGTGACTATTAGGGAGGAAGGTTACATTGGACATGATGACCAACAAAAACAACAACATCAACAATATTACAGTTTTGGAGCCCACTACATGGACCTTTCTGTATGACAACTTTTGAATTTGCCATTTTCGTGGTCAAGAAAATGGCCGCTGCTGTCTCTGCAGTAAACAAAATGTAAAATCTGTGCACAGAATAAGAACATTAGTCACCTCCAGAAGCCAAGCTTGTAGTTCAGCACCTGTTGGCCCCTTGACCCCAACAACATGGCTGCACATGGCCCATAAAAGCTGAAGAGTAACAGTGTTTTGTGAGGTCACAGCCTGAAACGAGAGGGACAGAGTCGGGTCTTCTCCCTGTCAGAGCAGAGCTGAACGTGAAAAAAAAAACATCCTCTCTGAGGTAAAAGAAACACGGTTCAGTTCAGGAAGGTCCGCTCACCTCCTGAACACACACGCCACCACAGCCTCATGTAATGATGGGACACAGGAATCCTGGCTCCATATATTGTGTCTAAATACACATGTTCCTTTCAGCATCGTTCCTAAATGAGATGTTCTAGAGAGGAATTCATAATGACGGAACATTTGCTCCAGGCCTGAACACCAACTTTATAAGCAGAGATTTGCTCATGAATCTTTAAGTTTCTCTTGTTTTCCTCCAGTCTTATACAAGGTCGAGCTAATCAGCACATTTGCATAGCATCAGATCAATGCTGTGGCCCCAGCTGTTGTCATCTCCCAGCACATGCTCACCTGTCATGTTGTGTTTTCACTCGCGGTGAGTTAAAGTTTGTGGTGTAGGTCAAATTGAGGTTTTTGACACATACAGTATGACATGCACTGCTTCAACTCTGCCACAGCTGGATGACAGATACGTACCCAGTGGTTGTTTTTCAGGGCCTGGTGCTGCCATCTTGCTAAGGCACAAGCCGGCGTTACTCCACCTGTACCTCCCTTAATGCACCTCAGCTTCATTTTGTGTCACTGAAACCTCATTTTTACAAAGATCCAATCTCATATTTAGAGCTTGCTGTGGCAGAATGAGTCTTCATCTGGTGTGATTAACCTGCTGCAGATCAGCTGCAGGCCAGATGAGGAATACAGATGTATCCTGATGGACTGGAGGCCACGGTGTTTAGTCACGGTGCTTAATGCTTCATCACAGGAGGCTGATGTGCAGACGTGTCTGATGCTACAGACACAGCTGTCCGAGTCCAGGCTGGATTTGATATTAACATGTCTGTGGCTTAGTCCAAATATGATTTTATAACAACAAGCGTCTGCTTGTGTTTAGAAATCCTGGGTTAGACTCCGTCGATCGATCTGGACACAACGAAGGTGTGGAGACTTTCACGCCTGTCCCAGCCTCAGCCTGTGATTTACACACAGTCCTCAGTGCTATATGCTGTGAGTCATTTCTGTTTGTGTCCAAGTGATTCCATGCATCATATCAACCACCCCCCCCACCCCCCCAGCCCCCCAACAGCCTGCCAGACTGATCCGCTGTGGGTAAATGAATCATCTCTCAGTTAAAGCCATTCTTTCTCTTTCTGCATGTTGTGGTTTGTGACATCATCTCTCCACTTTTCACTTTGGATTCATCTTATTGTGCAGCAGGACGCAGCCCACACATTCATATTCTATATAATCTGTGAACGTATGGACCCAATTCTGTGTGACAACATGTCTGCATTCATGCTTTGTCATCCCCATACTGTGAGTCTAATGTGTGTGTCATCAGCTCTACTCCAACCCTCATTTAAAATATGACACATAAGACGAGACAATATTTTATGTGTTATTTTATTTTATATTTCTGTCAGTCTTGAACAGGCGGATCCCCTGAGCCCTGCACTCTTTGCTGCTGCTGCTGCTGCTGCTGCTAACACCCACACGGTGCAGCTCAGGCCGCAGTGCAGACGTTAGTGTCTCAGAGTCAGGTTAGGTTTTGTGGATTCTGCTTCACTTTCTGTGCTTTCTTGCACATTCGTGAGCAATCTAGTGGGAGAATCAGCAGAGATTGCTTTTGATGCTGAAATATAATGCAGTGTCGAGATGAATTTTTGACAATTATGACAATGAATAGTCTTTCACAACACTAACCTTCTGCAACTACATCATCTGCCACATAATATAGTCCAACACCGACTACAGGAGGGCACAGAGATGATGAACAAGCTTCCTATTTCATGTTATTACCACAACCAGCCGAGCCACGTGTAATGTTTGCCATCCCCGAGGTGTCTGAAGCCTCGTGTGGGGCAGAACTGAGTCAGCTAAATGATCTTTTTCTTCATTTTCTACCCTCCTAGGGAACAGGCCGTCACTTTTTGCTTTAGAGGAATCACAGCAAATTTGAAGCAGCGTCTTTGGCAAACTAAGCTCATCACTTTAAAGCTACCGCCAGCAGCTAGGATTGCAATTATCGTGTTGATGGAAAAGCCGTCCTTCATGCTCGCTTGCACAGTGACAGTGAAAGAACAAGGTAATGTGCCGTGTGCGCTCCTGTCAGAGCAGAACTCAGAAATCTTTGAGATTTATCTGAAAATCAGAGGCCAAGCTGTCCCAGCATGTGTGTCATTTTACAAATAATTTGAGCTCCACTGTGCAAAAGTACCTCTGAATATGAGCCATTAGTGTGCAGCAGGGATGAAGCCAAAGCCTGTAAACATCAGGGCCTGAGCCTTTTTAATTGCATTGAATGTATTCAGATTTTTTACTGGCAGGCTACCAGCATGCCTGCTACTGCTCACTATACTGCAGTGTGCAACAATAAAACAGTCCATTAAAATGTTTGAGTGGACCTATAGGTACAGATTTATCTGTGTCCACTGCTGCAGACTTGAGTAGCTTAAATCGATAACATGAGCATGAGCTGAGCTTCAAAACAAAGAGGTGATTGGCCACATGTGGCTACACAGGACACCAACTTGTAGGCCCTGCCAGATGGACCATGCTACACCAAAAAGAATTCAGCGGCCTGTTGACAGTGTGCAGATGGAAAACAAAGTCTGGTCTGATAAGAAATGACATTTTTAAAACAAGTATAACCAACGGCAACGAGGACCAGAGGTGTAAATATTAGGTGTTTGTCAGACTTCCAGGCTGAATCAACTCAAATCTTTGCTTGGCCAGTTATCCTCCATAATCCTTTTTCTATGTTATGCTAACAATTAGTTTGGTTTGAGTTGGAGTTGGAATTTCCAGGAGGAAGTAGCAACAGCAGCAGAATAGGCACCAAGCAGACTAGCATCCAAGTGGAGTAGGTACAGCCACATATGACCAGTGGTACTTGTACTTCATTACTGTACTTAAGTAAATTTGTATGTATTTATACTTTACTTAAGTAAAAATAATAGTGCATACTTTATACTTTTACTCCATTACATTTTGCAGGCTATTACCTGTACTTTCTACTCCACTACAAATTTTAAAATGTCTGTAGTTACAAGTACATTTATGAATACAGTTGTGTTCATACAGCTGTGCTGGACTGATGTGAGGTCAGACTCTGCATGGAGGTGGTGTCACGCTGCCAGCTGTGTTTCTATAATGAGCCTCAGTCATGATGCCGGTGCTCTGGCTCAGTTAGCTAACTAGTTAGCTGCTGTCTGCTAACACAGGTCCATCCATTAATGTCTGACTAACATGAATCATAACATGAATCTACAGCAGGAATACTGACACAGTAAAAATGCTGAATGCCTGTTTGTTATCAGCCTCTCTCTTGTTCACTTGATGCCCACAGCCTGCCTCATGACACACAGACCTGTCCATAGCTGCTTCTGGACTGAACATGGACATTAACTACACATGGTCCATTTTAATTTTTTAATTTTTTTGCAATGAAAATCAATAATTTGTATATGTGTGAGTACTTTTACTTTTAATACTTTAAGTACATTTAAAAGTACTTAAGACTTTTACTTAAGTAGGATTGTTGATGTAGCACTTTTACTTGAAGTATATATTTTGCTGGTATTTGTACTTTTTACTTAAGTACCAAGCTTTCAGTACTTCCTCCACCACTGCGATATGTCTGTTGTCAGTTTATAACTTATCAAAGTTTAATATATCTTCAAATATTTTTAAACAATCAAACAGCAGGTCGTCACATAAAACTCGGCCCCATTTTAGATAAGCAGTATTTGTTGCTGTCTCAGTGTGAGGGCCCGTGGAGTGGAACTGACTGTGAGAGTTCTTCATGGGTATAACGGCCCAGGCTGCTCAACTCTGGTCCATGGAAGGTTCAGAATTGTAAATGCACTTGTTCTGTTGTATCTGCATCATGAAAAGAATCAGAAGCAGAAAACTTCAGCGTCAGTTCAGTCGTGCAACTTTTCAGTGAGTGTTGTTGGTGAGAGTAACGCTGCAGTCAGCAGACGTGGCATTCTGAGACTCACTGGTAAACACCTCATCAGCATTTGATGGCTGCTGTTTATTTCCTGTGCGATGAACTGTACAGTGCATTATTTATACTTCCCAAGTTCATTTATGACCGAGTCCCTGAAGTTATTATCTGCTGCAGAGAGAGCATAAACCAGGGCTTCACATGTACGGTGGATCCATTCTTTGTAATGATTGTCTATCATTAATGGTTTCATTTTACTGCTTTGGATTTTATTCTGCATGCAAAACTACTTTTCTTATATTTCTGGTAACAAGTTTGTGTTTTTTGCTATGAAAAGGTGCTTCAGTGGCGTCCCTTTACAAAAACAGAAATCATTAGAGACCTCTATTAAAATGAAGACATCAAATTAGGACATTGAGTCAAAGCTGCAACCAATTTAGCTTCATACCAAGTCTCTGTACAGGTCCTTCCCAGTCACTGTTATGTATTTTATAGCAGTAATTGTGTTGTTAAACACTGAAGTCACTGCTGGATCCGAGTACAAGCAGCATATGGTCCTGATCTCTCAGAGGAAGACGAGTGACGCAGGACGGCTCTGAGTGCAGCCAAGCTTCATCTCTTAATCAGGAGGGCTGTGAGTTTCTTTCCACCTGAAAAGTCAGATATATCTTTCCTAGCTTTGTTAATAGAGTAAATTCACTTATCATATTTAGAGTGTAGTTTGTTGTGCACTACTGCAGCAGCTATCAACAAGAATGCAGTTTTCCATTCACTTTACTTGTGGGATGGTGCGTTCTCTCTACATACATCATCATGTCACCCGCTGATAAAACTGAAAAGTGTGGATTGGGGTGTCGTGAAAATGCAAATGAAATTAATTATTTTGTAATATTGTAAAGTAATGTAACTGGAGATAAGCTTTAAATCATGTGGTGTGTCTTGTAATTGCTTTTAATTTGGTTTCATTTCTGGACCACAGAAATGAGTAAGTGCTGCTGTAACAGGAAAAAAATACTACTATCATCTGATAATTGAGATGATGACTTCATGGTTATTAAAATACAGCTTCTTTTATCGCAAGAAGAGCAGATACTGCTCGACAAACTCCTGTCAAAGCGATTCCTGCCACAGTAAGTACAGTTTATTGTTGAGCTGACTGATTCTTGCTGCTTAATTTAAGGAGATCATCGCCTGTTGCCATGTTGCTGGTTGTTGTGCCGCTCAGTCCTCAGAGTGAGGCGGGAGTACTCTTCTTCTGTGGAAAGCCTAAGGTGGGGAACACACACCTCTCTGACCATGTGTATACATGGAAAGTGTAAGGTGGTCACAGACCCTGCTGGGTGCAGGACAGAGCGGGTATCAATTACAAATGATTTCATGCAGTTTGCAGAAGATTTTTCAGTGACACCTGCTCAACAGCTGAGCTATCAGTGCACAAGATGTGAGTGTGTGACTGGTCCAGCCTCAATTATATAAATGGTTCTGTAGTGGAGTATTTGTTGGCTCCAACTTGTAACTTCCCAGCAACTTTGTTGGTTGCCTGGCAACAGCTCAAGACACAAGGAAAAACAATGAACTCTTGACCATGGATAACATGCTAATGAGCACTTCTGTTGCTTTTGGACCCTGCAGCCTGGCACAGAATGTGAATAAAACCATCTGTAACGTCCCCCAACAGGTGTCATTTTGAGCCTGTGCGAGAGGCTCCGCCCACATGGCCCCCTAATTTCTGTTCAATCCAAATAGAGGCAAAGAGATGGAGCACAACAAGAGCTGGTAGGCAGCTAATTCAAGATTCAAGAGGTTTATTGTCAAATGCACAGCACTTTACAGTTACACTGAGCAATGAAATTCTTACTTTGCGAGTTCCCTTCACATGACTTTGTACACAACTAAACTAGATAAAAGACAGTAGACTTATTTTAGGCATAAGCATACATAAAATAAGATAAGCAGTAAGAAAAAAAATAAATAAGCAAATGTGCAGTTCTATGTACAGAGGGTGAAGTGTTATCAGTGTTTAAGGTGCATTGTTTATGCATTATTGTCAGAGGGAGGACATTTAGAATGTGCAAATATGTTTACAGATTGTACATGCAAGAACAAATATGTGCAATATTTGCATTGTGGCAATGATGTTACATGATAAATGTTCAGTCAGTGTGAACAGTGTGTGCTGTGGGTGAGTGCGGCCCTTTGATGATGTTGTGGGCCCTCTTGTGACCCGGGCATTGTAGATGTCCGTAGAGGTGGGAAGGCTGCTCCACAGATGAATTGAGCCGTTTTTAATGACATGGAGAGCCTTCCTGTCCCTGAACGGTGCAGTTTCCACACCTAATCTTCCAGCATGTCCTCTAAACTCCTTAATACGTTGTAGACACAACGTGCATGATGTGCTTCCAAGCTAAATATGCTAAGCTAAGCCTAACCAGCAGCTGGCTTTATTTCATGTTATCATTCAGACATAAAAAGGATATTCATCTTTTCATCTAACTTGACTTGTTGACTTGTTGACTTGTGCTATCCTAACAACAGACTTGTGTTCAGGACTGAAGTCATGCTCATAAAGTGCACAGAAATGAAGTCCAGTGACCATGTTTCATTGCAGTTTTATGTTGTGGGTGAATCATTTTTTGGCATCTGTGATTTGCCAGTGAATGTTATATGGTGTTGGAAAAAAAAACTTGCCATGAACAGAAAACTTTAATTTTTCTCTGAAAAAAACACAGAAATCTTGAATGCATTAATCTCTTATTGGTCTTCAGAGAAATAATGACGAAACACCCACTGTCCGAGATCCAGTGGCTGTAGAGACAGGTTCACATGAGGTTCACTGGTGGTGAAGCACTCCCTGTTTCTCAAGATCAATCACGCCACACCTGTGCAGGGACACGGTGTGCCAGGACTGGTCCGTGCTGCTTTCGCTGTCCGTTAGTCAGAAACTATCTTTATTTTACACACTGAGTCAAAGGATGTGAGGTCGCCTACAAAGCAACAGCTGCAGCCTGCCAGTGGCCGCAGGAGAGGCTGT